>NC_087374.1:24948071-25248071 GCF_031761385.1 Necator americanus
TACGTAAACTGCTGCGTTCGAAGTGGAGCCAACGGTTGCAATCGGAGTGAGAGCGCCGTTACGTGGCTCCAGTCGGACCGCAGTGGAGTGGTGAGAGGCTAGCGATGGTCCCCCTCGATCGGAGCCATTTGATCTACTCACCACTTCGAGCGCAGCAGCTCACGCTGCTGCAAAAGGAATGGCGAATTTTGAAAGAAACACTCACAGTAGGGGAAGAGCAATGGATATTAAAAGGTCAGTAGCAATAGTCGCTAGCAAGCCCGTCTGCATACAGTGTACGAATATGTAGATGAAAATCATCGAAAGACACACGGAGCGAACAGGCTTAATAGTTCGAAATACCTTGTGAATATTAGCGCACTTTTAAGAAAGGAACGCTTACAGTTGGCGTCGATAGCACGTAGATCCCTCCAACCCATTCGAAGATCAAGCAAATTGATTGGCAGAACGAGAGAAGTGAAATGAGCAGACCTGGAGAACGTAAAGAAGGTTACACAACGGGTTCTTTCTTGCTACTTCTCGTACTACTTATTACTGTATGTTGATGGCCTTCTCTAGATGTTTTCGTGTTCGGAAAATTTTCTTTTGATTTTTCTTAGATTGCTTCAAGGCATTTCCAAACAAAAACATAGTGTGTTCAAAGGATTCCTGTTATAACGTTCTGATCTGTCGACTACCATTCCGCATGAAATTAGGCGCACAAACTAGCAGAAAAAACGGAGTTGGAGATAAATCCAGCAAAGAGGCTTACCGTATTTTGTTCTTAATGTCGGTCTCCGGATGTGAAGAGCAATGAGACTAATGTTTCCAAACAGGCCAATAACAGTGAAAACTACGACGCCGGTGAAGATCGCGATACGATGAACATGATAATCCACGGTCATTGACAAGAAGATGCGGTTCTGAAAATCAGACACACGTTTGAATGGTCTCTTAGAGCAGACGCATGAAGTACGTACAGAGCAAGTGTAAGCGCGAGGTGATTTGACGATAAAAAAGCAAGGTGAGGTTGGTGCTTCTTCAACAGGAGCTGAAACGACGCGCATTCTCGTCCATTTTTCAATTCGCCTCAAGCTGATCTTTCTAATCAGATGTGGACATCAATAGATTTGTCAGCGCCAGAGGTAGACTGAGTTCAACTAGAACTCTCGAAGCGTACCACTAAAACTTTTTTTGGAAAAAAAAACTACCTGTGGCTACACATTAGGCTGGCGGATTCCCAGGTAATTGCATTCCAGGGATACTGACGTGAATTGGTAGTTTACAAAGTAAAATAAAAGATCAAAATATTCACAATGGCATGCTCATCCAGTGTTCGTAAAGTACAGGCCACTGCACTTCCCCCAGCCACAGTTCTAAAACTTTGAAGATGTTGAAAACTTGTCTAAGGTAACTCCAGAAACGACCAACACTTGTAACTTGAAAACTTTTCTTATCGTGTCTGCAGGAAAACTTGTTGTTGTGGGGTGCCCTTGCTTTTTTCTTCGCGACCTCAAAAAGTTTTTCTTTGTAGCTAAGATTACGTATTCGGTGTTTCATGTTTTGATACTGTACATCACATCGCAGATGAATTCCCGATCTATAAATTGTGTCGATTTTTCTTGGTCCCAACTGTGGTCAGTTTCAAACATGTAAAGATGTGAGAGTTTTTTATTCCTTTATTTCTTAGTGAGTTTTCTGCGAATTGTCGAAAATTTCTTCAAGTATTAGTTGGATCTGCCTTTTTTTCAGGAGAAAGGAACCTATTGAATAGTGTTGAGTTTGTCTGAGAAATTCTGTATCATTCAAATTTTTATCATCGCCATATCTACCTCTATGGTAGGGTTTCGTCGCATATTCTAAGCCACAAACCGAGCTGCTGTGGATTTTTTTAGTGTATTTGAAAAGAATACGATAGGTACAGAGGAAAATGAGAATGCAGTGACTGCATAGCAATATTCTAAAAGACGACAAGTTCTTTTTTTGGAATTCATATGAAAATCCATGAAATTGAAATTCCACATGATGAAGGTGGGACCTATGTCGCTACCGATCTTCGTCGTAATTCTGAAGCCACATTTTGTGTAGTTATAGTCGCATTTCCCCATGTCGTGCTTAACTTTGCAGTCGATTTAGTTTTACTTGTTTTCCTTGCCCTCCTTGAAACTAAAATCAGGATACCACGAATCTGATGTGGTGAGGGAATCCGCGAGGAAAGCTGTACATGGGGGTTGTGGGTCGCGGGATCAGGCGTGGTTCCGCTCACCCCTCCCTTATCGCCCTGAATAAGGGCGTGGAAACCGCTCTAGCTCCTACGAGGAACGTTAGAACGCTCTTCTATGCATACGTTCTGCTCCTCTCAACAATAGGCAGCCGAGAAGAACTCGCTGGCTTTGACTGCTGCGCAGCTGGATGCGACGCGTGTACAAGAGTGGCGCGTTGCAACTGAAATCGTCGTGAGAAAGAAGTCTTTGCCACCGTTTTTTCACTACAATTAGGGAGCGGTGAGCGGAATCACCCCTAATCCCGCAATCCACAACTCCATCTTGCTTGTCCAACTTCTCCGGCTGTTTCCCTCACTACGCCAGATTCGTGGTGCACTGCCGTTAGGATGAAGTCGAAATTATTACGGTTACGCGACTTTTCTATAGTATCGTGAAACTGAGCTAACAGAAGACGTATGTAGAATTACGAAGAACCACCGAAATACAAATGTAGATTAGTGAAACCACACAAAATGTGCACTCACACTTGCAAGAAATTCTGCGTCCTAGCTCCTCATTCTAAATCTCACTGGAAAATATCTGACAATTGCATGAATAGGAAAACAAATACCAAACGACAATAACAATAATGAAACGTCTTTTAAGCTGAAGAAGGTTTACCATGGATAAGGTTCTATTCACTTATTCATCGGAAACGATCAAAATACAGGAATTTGTACGGCGGTTGAACGGATCTGGTCAGACTTTTTAATGAACTCAACAATGAGGGGACGATTTGCTTATGAAGATATTTTAGGAGATCAGTTTCAGTTGCGAGCGTTAAAGGGCACAACATTTCCTCACAATGTTATGTCGTCGAGTATACAAGTATGTTAGGCTCCCAAAGATTCTTGGGTTCCGGCGCAGCTCCTAGTACTGGAATTACTTTCAAGCCCCCTGATCTTAGTCAGGTAGTGAGGTTACTACTCGTTAGCCGTACACGTCTACATGCTACCTTAAACAAATAGACTTAAAGTAGTTTGGTCACTCCACACACGCTGTGCAGTTTTTTAATTGTGGCCCAGGAGTATCCTGCCAAGGGTGATAATTGTGCTAGGAAAATTTGCGTTTTCATAATAATGGTCTAATTTTACGATCATTATTAGATTCTCAGATTCTAAGTGACCAGAAAACAAATGAATAGAAATTTATGTGCTGATGCTGTAAATTTGCCAAGCGACTAGCACCACCGCGAATACATCACACCGAATGACGATAACATAATGTTGATGAAAGCCAGTCGTCGGAGGCGAGTTGTAATTAGTCGTAGTTTACCCGGGAGAAAGTAATCTATCCATATTCATTCCACATTCATCGCAGGACTCATGTCATAAATCAACGACTAAATGTGTGAACATTGCGGAAAAGATCATCAGTAACAAAGATTGTTCCTTGGATCAAAGCTATATCAAAATTTTAAGGGATCGTCGGGAGGGGGAGGCGACGATTAGGCTCTATCCTAAATAGAACCAAATGGACCATTTTGGAGGAATTTTATTCTGCTCATTCACGTAGTCAGGAGAAATGAAATAATATCTCTTTGCTGCTCTATGAGCTAAGTGTTCATTGCTTGCCTTTTTGCAGTCTTTTGTTTTGCAGTCTGGTTTTAGAAGATTACCCAAAAGACATGTGTAAAACTTCCGTGGGATACTTTGTGTTCGTATCGTAATCAGCACTTAATTACTCTGGTTGTTTATGGTACTCGCGCCTCCATCTCAATCCCTTCTGCTAGCCATTTGATAACATCGGCTATGAATCAAACTCGAGATGAATAGGTTTATTTGAGACTTGATTTTGTGTCGAGCCTCACACAAATCCCATTTAAGCGAGGAACTATCCACATATTCCAGAAATTTTGCAACTACATACGGCAGCCACTGCAAAAATAGACGACGTTGTTTTTTTCATTTCTAATTCTCATTTTGTGTCTTTAATTTTTTTCCATAGCTTGAATCGTTTTTCTCTCTGTCATCAAAGGCAGCGTATCGCGAAATTGAAAAACCGACGATTAGGAGGAGATGAGCGGAACCACGCCGGATCCAGCAACCTGCAACCACATCTCTCAACTCCCGCTTTTTTCGCGGATTCCCTCACCACGTCTGATTGGTGGTGAGCAAACCCAGGCCTGAGGTATACTACCGCATAACAGAAAAAATCTGTATGCGTATCAAATCATAACATCACGCTATATGATGACCGGTTTAGTCTGTCATGTGTATGCGTAAAACAGAATTCCACAAGACCAGGAAGACGGGTCCAATGGCATTGATTTGGTGATGTTGGTGGGGCGCAATTTGTAAAGTTGTCTTCCTTCTTGTCTTTCCCGGTGGAGGAACTGTTGCCTAAAGAAGGAAAAAAAGGATAAAATAAAATCACTGGCGTATCAATCCACTTGGGATGCGCCAACGCGTTTTACTGGAATTCGTAATTGTTGAGGTTTTAGACCACGTGTTGGTCTATACAATGACTTGTAGAAACCAGCCGGGGATTAAGTCAGTATTTTCATCCTCCCAAACGAGTCTGGTATCAATTTGTCGGAGTGATGAAGGGCATGGTTGCTACTAGGGCGGCTACAGCGTACCTCTCATCGACTCGTATAAAAACACATTGTATAAAAAGGCTTAAAATTATCTTAAATCGAGGGAAAGGTGCGCATCACGACTCTGTAAAAAAAAGTCCAATGATGTTGGCGTCTGTAAAAAAAATTCAAAGATGTCACACCGTCGCGCTTCTGAACTTTTTAACAGAGTATGTGAAAACGAAAATACTACCAGACAGCTCTCAGCGAACGGTTCTCAAAAATATGTTTCACATTGAAATTCATGCTTAAAGAATCCGTTTCACAACAAAAAACCAATGCAATTGCAGTAAAACGCGTTGGCACATTTCAAGTGTATAGATACGCCAGAGACTTTATCCTTTTCACATGATTTATCCTCTTCTTTTATTATCAATGGCAGGGTATTATGACTTTGATGTGGTGCTTGAAGGCATCACCCCACGAATCTGGAGTGGACGGATTTCCGGTGGACTATTCGTACGGGGTCGTAGATTATGGGGAGGAGGGTGATTCCGTCCATTGTTTCCTAGTTGCCGTAGAAAACGGCCAGGAAGATATGGTCTCGAGCGTTCCGGCGCACTATTTTCTACAAGGGGTTCGATTGGAGCGCGCCAGCCCAGGTCGGCGCCGCATCTTCCGGGCCGTTTTCTACGGCAATTAGGAAGAAATGGACGGAATCACCTCCCTCTCCATAATCTACGACCCCGTATACGAATACTCCACCTCAAATCCGTACCACCTCAGATTCGTGGGGTGATGCCTTTAACCACATCAACACAGCGAAAATCTAGATTTCGGGTTGTGGATTGAAAACAGAGTGCCTCCGCGCAACGGCACCTCCCATAAGGGAGTTTGCTTCTATGAGGCATCGTTAGAGCACATTCCCTTGTACCCCACTAATTCCATCGGTATCGTTTTCTAAAGCTAGCGCACAAATCTAACTCCCATGTACCTCATTCCTTGCGTGAATCAGATCGCCAGAAAAGATAAAGACTTGTACTACAATGAGGTGAAGATAAGCAGCATACGTAATGTTTATTTTTCTATTTATTTTATTTGTTTATTTTTTTCAAAGCAACATAAGATTTTATACATATCTGAGTATTTTAGCGTTGGAAAACCAGTTCTCATGCTGTAGCACTCCTTTTCAGTTGTGTCAATCTCAAGTCCGAGTGAGGGAGATGTGCACCACCCATACCAATATGGTGCGCCGTGGTGGAAAAAGTTGTGATTTTGGCTACAGGACAACATTTTCCAAAAAGGAAGTTATGCAGCCTCATGTGCTGCTGACATAGGTGTTTGCGATACTCGGCACTTCTCCAGAATATAACATAGAAATTCTGACTGTAACATACCATCGCCATGAATACCTGAAAGAGAAGCTTTTGCTTGATTATTTCAGATTGTTGTGTTCGCATTAGGTTATTTAACACATGAATGAATTTTTAACACTCTTCGATTCTAGCTTTATCATCTAGGAGCAGTAATAAACATGACGCCCTTTCGTTCTGTCAGTCCTATAGCAGATTTGTTTTAGGAAACTGGGAATTGAAAGCAGAATTTACGAGGGAAACGTCCAAATGGGTGAATTTATATAATAATACTAATGCTAATAATAATTTAATAATTTAATCTAATTTATGCGAGGCAAAGCCTATACCACACAACGGTGGATAATTGTGGCAAAAGTTTTCTACGCTCTAATGTCCCACACGTTCCCTAAGAATATCATTTACTACGACCGAAACTGATACCCAGACTTCTTCAAAAAGAATGAGAAAGTGTTCTTAGTTCAAACATGGCGAGGTAACATAACACCTATTTTTTCTTCCTCGTCACTTTGAGCGATGAGTGTACGCGAACATTGTCGGGCATGCTGCGCACAGCCTCTACTCCTATGAACCCTCAACAATTATATTAGTTAATTCCCGAATGCTGAGCTGCTGTGTTAGTTGAACACTGTGAAGCAAGTAATGACAGCATATACTAGCGAACGATTATCTCTCATGTGGTAGGTGGATATATTGCTTACCTATTGCGTGAGTCTGAGAGATTAGTGTTGTTATTTTCTTACAAACGCTAAAGAAATAACTGGTGTACTATTAAACAATATACTCTCTCACTGTGGATATATATAGGACCACATATGCTGGAAATACTTTATCGACATCATCATTCCTGTCAGCGTCGCCCTTCATATTTTAAATTATGCATGATGTGGAAACGTGACCAACTGATTGCAGCTTGACGGCAGCGCCTGAGGATACTCCTGATGTTAAGTCACCTCAAGTGACACACAAGGTTTGCGGTTTCACAGGAAAAACGCAGCAACTTCGCGAATAGTGTTACGAACACGCCAGAAATCCAGATGGCATAGATCAAGAACAGGCAGATAGACTGCTTTCTCCGACGATGCAACTCCTCATAATCCTAGAATTGGTGAAGTGAAGACGCAAAAGTGGATTTTTTAAAATGTATTTTATATTTAAGTTGTTTCCTTGAATGCATTGATGGTCATCTTATTGGTGGTCTCATCTGATTGCTGAACTTCTTGGAGGTGCTACATCGCCGATCGCAAAATTCATGCTGCTTCGCATGATTACATTTTCTGGCCCACTATTTCCTACGGGGAGTTACGGAGAGCGCGCCAGCATTGTGCGTGCTTGTGATCTTCTGGGACGTTTTATACGGCAATTCGGAAGAAATGGACGGAATCACCCTCCTCTCCATAATCTACTATCCCTTATAAGAAAACTCCACCTGAAATCTGCACCACCTCAGATTCGTGAGATGATGCCTTTAAACGCTACTGAATCGCAAAAAAAAACCCATTGTATCAAATTTCATGTACATATACTTACTGCATATACTTTTTGGCAGACACTTCGCCATGTATCGCGTACAAATCGCTCAAAAAATGGAAAACTGAAAATCAGTAGTTTCAGTAGCTTACGCAGTAAGACTGGACGAGAGTGACAACGTCAGGATTGACGTTGGTCATGTTTAGCACATTTGCTCCTATCGTCGCCATATATCGCGTAAACAAGAATATGAGTAGAATTATACTCAAAGTCCGCATCGACTTCCTTGCCAGTTCCTGTGACTGATCACTAACATGTCGTTTGCCTAGGTGAAAGTACAGGACTGGACTAATCATTACTAGAATTATCCTGTTCCATGTAAAAAAGAGTGTATGCAGTGGGATACGCTAAATTTCCATGAGGAAGACAACAAACTTACTTTTGTAGACCAGAATGATGTAGGATAACACATAGCAGAATACGGTAACTGCACCAGCAGCCAGCGCCACAGCGTACCAGAAAAAATTTACTCTTTCACTCAAAGAAGAAGGTGGATTGCACATGTTAATTGGTCGGTTATCTGTCAGTATAAATCCAAAAATAACAGTCAGTATTCCGTATAGAACAGACGGAAGAGATATTACAGAGACATAGGTTCCATTTGGTGAAAATCGATGTCTAAAGTGCTTCCTTTAGTTCGTTTGATCAGCAACTGATACCCGTGACTAAACGCTAGGTCTGCTCCTCAATATTCAACGTTCAAAGCGTATATATCCAGTGTGTAAAGTCTAAAACCTTGGATGTACTCCAGAAAATTCCTCATAAACATCAGGTACCAATAAACTGTTTCCTGAATGACTAATGAGCTCTTTCAAATTTAAATTGGCGTGCTCTAATTCGAACTACCAGAATGGATCAAAATGATCTGAAGTCTGGTGCAACTACGTAAGCGGTTTCGTTTGAAGTGGTGAAGTGCGACGGTCAGTGATCAGACCAGTTTTAGCTAGAAAAGGTCCCACTGTAGATATGGCGTTTACGCACTGCACCAGGCTTTAATCGGTCTTCATTTGACTGTGGTATATGTATTCACTGCCGAGGGCGATCAACTGCGCCAAAGCGACTCGAAGAACTACAGCAAGTTTTGAAACTTTTGAAAGAAACACTCACAGCAAGGGAAAAGAAATGGATATTAGTAAATCAACAGCAGTAGTCGCTGTCAAGCCCGTTTGCATACAGTGTGCGAACATGAAAATGAAAATCAGCGAGAAACACTCGGAACGAATAGCCTTAACTGCTTAAAGCCTGTAACCATGAAAATGCTTCTGTAATGAAAGAGTGCTTACAGTCGGAGTCGAAAACGCGTAGATTAGTCCAACCCATTCACAGATCAAGCAAAATGATTGGAAGAATGAAAGAAGTGAGATGAGCAGACCTGAAGAATGCAAGGAGTTGATACGTTGTGGACTTTTCGCTACTTTTTGGGATACTTGTAGTTGGATGTTAATGGTTCTTCCGACTGTTCTCACGTTTGTAGAGTCCTTTCACATTTGCTCAAAGTATCTCCAGGCAAAAACACACGATATGAAACACCCGAAACGTTTATTGTCATAGCAATTCTGCTATGACGATCCAGGATGTTGTTTTTCTTCTCCATGTAAAGCTATGTACAAAGGCGGCAAAGTCGGCCAATTCGGGAGAAGTCGTACCGTATTTTGTTCTTAATTTCGGCCTTCGAATGTGAAGAGCAATAAGGCTAATATTTCCAAACAAGCCAGCAATACTGAAAAGTACGACGCCAATGAGAATTGTCATCCGATGGACGTGGTAGTCCATGGTCAGTAGGAGAAATCGTCTCTGAAAATTAGAAAGTATTGGAATTGAAAAGAAATTATTGAAAAGAATCGAAAAGAAAGTTTTGGAAACTTCTACAGCAGGCACATAGGACACGCATGAAATATTATAGCTAGTCGTATGTATAGTCGGCGCTGGATATGTTCAACCAAATAGATGCTGGCGCTGCGCTTTTTCTCTGCATGCGGAACATTTCCCCTTCTGCCTTCATTGCTCCAATCAACGACGCCAATTCAATACACTTAATCTGCATGTTTAGAACGTCTGTTAAAGGCGTCACCCTACGAATCTGTTGTGACCCCGGTTTCAGATGGGTTATGAATACGGGGCCGTAGATTGTAGGAAGAAGGCTGATTCCGTCCATTTTTTCCTAATTGCCGTTAAAAAACCGCCCCGAGGATGCGGCGCGTGCACAATACTGGCGCGCTCTAATCGAACTCGTTGTAAAAAACAGCGCCCCGGACCGCTCGAAGCCGCGTCTTCCGGACCGTTTTTTTTAAACGGAGATTAGGAAGAAATTGACCGAATCAACCTCTTCTCCATAACCCACTACACCGTATATGTATAATCCATCTGAAACCCGCACCAGCCCAGATTCGTGGGGTAATGCCTGTAAACAACAACTAGCTGCCCACCAGGTGAAAAGTGTGGACAGCGGCTACAAAACGTGTTGCAAAGTACGTGTATGACTTATATTCTGGATGATATCTTATTGCCTTAAATTTTTTTGTTGACTTTCCTCAGAGAAATCGTATGAAGTTTATCAAAAATTGGACCAATAAACAAATATGAGAAGTGAAGATAAACAAAACCAGTTGACGTCATATGGACACCTATCGCCATCAAACATAGCGCATCGTGAGAACACATGGGAACAATTCTGCAGCTTAGTGGTCTTCATTCAGCCCTTTTCTCAGAGAAATTGGAATTGCCGCGTTGAGTAAAAAGTACGAAAATGATAAGAAATTTGAAGAAGCAAAGAAAGCTGTATGACCATCAATAAGCGGAGTACACATTTCATGAAAACATTTGTGACGTTCTTAAAGTTCTATGCACTGCGAGGGCGAAAGAATAGATTCTGAAGACTTCATATAACAAGGGTATTATTGTACGTAATCCTTGGATATTCTGTGGAGATACAAAACGACTTGTAGGAAGATGAAGAGCAGTGTGGGTCACGAAACTCCGACTCTACAATTCTGTCACTTCATTGAACTGTGAACAGCTGACAGCTCAGCTGGATATTGCTCCAGCACCTCGTAAATGCTGCTCTCAGAACAGATGATCGCTGTTCATAACAATTTTGTGGGAAAGGACCTGTGAAGGCGGTTACTTAAGTATTTAAATGAGTACGCCACTCCTCTTAGTATCATTTGACACGCCTTTTTTGTGCAAATGTAGTCTTCTAGTTTCTTCATGAATACAAATTTCATTTCATGCTTTCAATTCGAAGTCACCTGAACATTTCTTCTCATTAAGGAAGTTAGATATTTCTTCCCAAACATAATCATAGCACCAGGTAAATTAATGTGTTTAGTTATTGGTAATAATATTTTAAGACATGAGTGTGTATTCCTACTCTAACATTCAAACCATCTTTGTTCACCGAAGCAAGTATGGCACCACTTTGTCAAGCCCGGAAAGTTGAGAGAATTGATTGATCTATAGCGACATCGAATAATTGAATGTGGAGACACAAGTGAACTTTTGAAGTGGACACTGTTCCAAACATAAAATTTTGAGGCGGTGTAGCGAAGTTGCTTAGAGGTTCCGCTGTAGCTGCACCATCGATCGGAGGTTCAAATCCGTCCCAATGCAAGCAAGCCTTTCATCCCTCAGCGATCGAGAAATTGGTGCCAGACATGTCCGAGAGCACAAAAACATTGACCTGGTACATAGGCAAGCATTCATTAGGCAAACCCCCCAAAGTCACTATGAGGCTTCACGAGCATCCGTAAATCTCAAACGAAGTTTAAACGGAAGTCGAACGCGTGGGGACATCTCCATAGAGGTTGATCAATGCAGTTTATCCTTAATCCTTTATATGTAATGGATTACTAAAAAAAGTAGAAGAAGTTAATTCTGACTGCAGTAAAAGTCAGTTCTGTACACTCCTATTTTCTTCCCGTCTCCGTTTCAATTTCTTAAAGATAGAGCTGCACCTTTTCAAAAAAAAAAATCTAGACGCATTCACACCTTGATAGGTAGGCGATGACAGTATTGACAGTATTCTCTTCTGCGCCGTTCTTTGGCTAGGCTTTCGTTAGGCTTTCTCATAGTCGACGAAGATACGAAGATTGGTAAGAGGGGCAGGCAATATTCCCAGCAAACCTCTGTGACCTTAGACACTGTTTGCGTGTGACCCATGCAGCTGAAACGCTGGCGAAATCAAACTTAATCTCAAGGATGGGCTTCGTCCAGCGTCCTAGATATGCGTGCGAGGTTGATTTTGGGGAAACTAATATCGTACAAGACGCTCAGCAAGCACATCGGACGGAAGTTTTGATGGCCCTCTCTGTCACCTGTTTTGATGACAACAGTTCGTGATCTGGGTTCCTTTTCTTCCTAAGATAGAACGTCATGTGATTACATGAGGAAGATGGCCATCAGCATGAAACAAAGTCTGCTTATATAAGATCAGATCCCGAGGCTGTTAGGAGAATATAATATTCACAGGAGTTCCTGCGATGCTTCCTGGAATTTGTCCTTTGTGCTGCTTCCACTACTTTTTCTTTCTGTGTTTCGAAAGATGCTGCTGCAAAGCTTTTCTGCAGCTGGTTTCTGTCACTAACCGTTCAGTTATGATGCATTCGGATCACACATTGGGCGCTTGGTGAGAAGCCCCAAAGCGTTTTCTTTTCCCAACAATTAATCCTTTGGTGGTTTTCAGAATCCACATAATATGCACCACAAAATGCTGCCCCAATGTTATGCCTCAATGTGCACAGCATTGGGGCACGTTCAGCACACGCTCGTAATCCTCTAAATTGCTGGTGATAGTTTACGACTCGGACCGTCCTAAAACGATTGCCTCAATCGTTTTGGGACAATGAGTCGTCGAGTATGCAGTCGTTGTGTACGGTTTCTTTCTTCCTTCGTTACAGATAATAGACAACACTTCCGGTTGGTCTAAATCTTCCTATCCAGTATTCCTCTTCTGCTATCTTTTATAGTTTTGCGTTAAAGTCTCCAACAACGAATTTGCAAGGCTTCTCCTTGTTGAGGAGTTCTTCCAGCTACTTATAAAATGCATCTAATTCGGATTCATTTGCTGTTGATGATGGTGAGTCACACTTAAAGGCATCACCCCACGAATCTGAAGTGATGCAGATTTTAGGTGGAGTACTCGTATACGGGATGGGAGGCTATGGATAGGGGGTGACTCCGTCCATTTCTTCCTAATTGCCGTAAAAAACGGCCCGGAAGATGCGGCGCCGCACAAGGCTGGCGCGCTCAGTCGAACTCCTTGTAGAAAATATTGCGCCAGAACACCTGAAGCCGTATCTTCCGGGCCGTTTTTTACGGCAATTAAGAAGAAATGGACGGAATCACCCTCTCTCCATAGTCTCCCATCCCGTATACAAATACTCCACCTGAAATCCGTACCACCTCAGATTCGTGGAGTGATGCCTCTAATGATGCGTATAGGTTATCAGTACAGAGGTCAGAGGCGAAGAATGGCCAAACGCGATGACACGATCTTATGAGAATCAACGGGATGAGTGCACAGCAAAACTAGCATCCCTACTTTTCGTTAGGATCTTTTGACGAGTTACCGTTATGCATCTGGCGCACGTCGCTACTTGTGCTCTCCACCTCTTGCAAAGCAATCAGGTGGAATTCGACCTGCAGCTTCGAGACGAGCTTATAGTTCGGCTTCTGTGGATACCAGAGGCCAGAGTTGAAGTTGAAGTCGCAACTACGATGTATATTAATTTGGATCTCAAATTCCCTAACATGGTGCAGTTCATTTGCTAGAGCATAAGTCTGCAAGTATATATCAGTTCATGATCTTTCCAGAGTTGGACTCCGCAATTTTTACTCCACTCTTTCCTTCTAATACTTAATTTTCAAGTATTATAGAATGCACCTTCAGAACACTGAGGATCTCTTGGAAAGTGAGCCAACATTAGTGTGGTTGTGCTCGAAGGAAACCAAAAGTGCAGCAAAGATCCACGTTTCCTGGAGGAAGGGGGCGTTAACTTTTAACTTCCAACAACTTTCAAGCATAACGGAAATGTTCATGTCATTTCACATTTCCGTTAAGCTCGAAAGTGTACTGGTTGATGCTTGTATATACGTATTTCACTTCCTTTTTCTTTGAATCTGTCGCGTTAAGACATTTTCGGTTAGGTTTGCTCTGTAACGTCTGTAACGTTTGTGACGTAAAGTAGAGCTGCCCAAACCAGTAGATTTCTGCAAGAAATATGTAGGCTGCGCTGTGCTTGAATGATATACAACGGGATCTGCCGAAAATGACGTATAGGTCATCTTGAATATCGACGTTAAGCACGTTTGTAAAACATACATTTAGTCAAAGCACTCTTTCAATGTTACATTCAAACATAAAAATAAGTCCTTAAACATAAAAAAGGAAACCACTCGTTTTCACGATTTCGCACACACAAGCGTTCAGGTCTCCCCGACTCTCCGAGGATAGCAGCAAGTACATCGGTGATTATTAGCCCAAATCATTATGAAGAGTCACATCAGAAGAAACATCACACGTAATTGACAGTCACAGTCGTGATCACAATTTCTTTGTATTCCGTTTAATTTATGCAATCGCTGGCAGAGGATAGAGGGCAGCTGGTGAGAGGTTCCGCTGCGACTCCAGGGTTTATGATTCGAAACGCCCTGTAATCAACCAGACTTTGAAACCCTCCAGGATCACAAATTGGTATGCGTACTGGGATGCTATACCAGACTTGTCTGAGAGAATGAAACTCTCACCTGACACCTACGCCAGCTCCCGCAAGTCGTTGTACAAGCAAGAGACGCGTTTACAAATTCCAACGATTCCGAATTAAAGCAATCACGTTGACGTACTCCGAACGGAATGATTGACACCACAGACACAGATACGTTATGCTACATCTTTTATGTATCACCTACATGGAGAAAAAAAAAAGAAGTGAAAAAACATCACAAACGTATGGCGATATTCCTTTTCGACATTATTTTCTCAATCGATATTGGCCTCAATGACCAACAGTAACTGCTAAAAGATTGCGCATCACTGTAGTGATTATGTGTGTAATGTTATGATTATTCTGTAATGTTGAAGGAGGTAGAGTCTAGTGTTATAATCTGAAGTTTTCCCGATATGCATTGGGGTTAATTCGTCGTAAGCGGCAGAGCTCTTCTCAACTCAGGGGAGTACAGTTCTCTAGTTCTCTAGTTTATTAACAGAACGAACGAAACACTTCTACGTCAACTGAAGTTCCACTTACGTTCTAATACCAAAGAAGGTGTAATTTCAACACCAGCTGACTTTGCTGAGGGGAGGGACTAAGTGGTAATGATCCACTTACTTCTTCTCGCCCAACATCACATGGTTCTCATATCCGGTTCTCATCATTAATCTGTCACTAGATGATGGATATAAATGCCTGCGAAATATTATCATTGCAGGTTTCTCCGGTTTTCTTTAGTTTTTTCTTGCGGTTTCATTGCTTTAAAAAGTAAGTCTCTTGGAAAACGCACAGTCTGTACCCTTATTATAGAAACTGTTGTCCTTTACATCTCAACAACAATCCCAGTGAATGAGTTCCGCAGTGAAGCGATGATGATTGAAATGTGCGAAATTCCTCAATTCTCCTCTTTCTGTCCGCTTCTCAGAGTGATTTTATTTGCAATATTTATACATTTATTTCGATGCACGCAAAGTGCGCCACAAAAATCAAAACTCAGAAACGACCAAATTGAAATCATACATGGATATAAGAACAAATTTTTCTTCTGTTTGTGGTGATCTGCCAAACAGCTCTCATTCCCACATTCTCATTCTATCGGAGATAAAAAGTACCTAACGCGCTTAAAAGTGTTTCTTTTCCTTGTAACACAAATGCAAACAACAAAGCAGAAGTTAGCATAAAATAAGAGATTCCGCCAATAATCCTGGTTGAACTTACTGGAAGACCTCAAGCGAAAAGGTTAACTAACGCTCGTTATCTCTTAAGAACATATCGTTTGAGACAAAAAGTGGTCGCTGCTAAGGAATTCTTCGTCATGTGCTCAGTAATGTCACATCATGGCCAGAAACGAGGAGACCAATGCATTAATTATATACCACTTAACTACTCTTCCGTTGATAAACCTCTCCCGTCCGACTGGGAGTGATGCCGCGTCGTTTGCTGACGATACAGCTAATTTCCTCAGGGTCGCATTCGAGCGTATTTGCGGTATTTTCTCTGCGAAGTCCAGTCTTGCTCATACTCGTACTACTCTCAGCATGAATAACAATAACAACAACAATAACAACGGTGATAAAGGTATTTCCTTCTTTCTCGAGCTAGAAAACACCTAATAGAGGGAGTAGAGAAGCCAGAAGAAACCTGTAAATATTGGGCAGAAAAATTAATCTGTTCACTTGCAGACGCCCTACGCTTGGAAATAGCTAGACTCACAGCAAATCAAAGAGAACTCATCCGTATTTCATATCAATCGCTGGAAGCCGAATCTACTAAGAATGGAATGGATCTGTTTGTGAAGTAAGCTCAAGAGTTCTACATAACGGTTCTGAAAAAAGCTCTAATTACTCAAAACTTGGTTTTCATCCACCAACCATCACTTCGATATAATAC
Organism: Necator americanus; assembly: GCF_031761385.1. Taxonomy (NCBI): domain Eukaryota; kingdom Metazoa; phylum Nematoda; class Chromadorea; order Rhabditida; family Ancylostomatidae; genus Necator; species Necator americanus. The sequence continues at coordinate 24,964,333 of NC_087374.1, forward strand.
CCCTTTTCTAGACTTTTCGCGGAATTTCCGAACTATAAGAATATTTGGCCGCAGTTTCATGAGGTCGCGGACAGCTCCCTAATATTCTCTGATAAACTGCGGAATCACGCCAAGGTCTATATGGCGGGACTGAAGGTGAGAACTTATCTGCAGCATTAATTACACTTTGGTGACCAGAGACTATCCGAGATTTTTCCTCTTTTTTTTGTTCTCCTTTATATGATGATTAAAATCATATGAAGAGGAAATTTGTACCCTCATATTTTGTTAGCTGCAGTAAAAAACATAAATGTGCAGAACCCTTTTTAAAATTTGAGAAAATTACAACATCTTTGCGTTCAAAACCACCATAAATAAAATATCATGGATAAGTATGTTTTTTGGAATCAGTAAAGGGAAATAATGGGCTTGCTTGTTCATACGAAGACGTTCTCACCAGGTTAACAAAAGAATCAAAATGACTGACAAAAAAATGAGGAAGGAAAGCTGGATTCGCTGAAATTCACATGGTTCCAAAGTGGTGAATGAAACCACCACGAAATAGCCACTTCTTTACGGTACATCTCTTCTTCCTATTCGCTCACGGTTACACTTAGAGGATTACAAAATCGACGTTGTGTTGGGATCTCATGATGGAAACAGTGGTCCTAAAACGTGTTGCAATACGACGACGCGTCTTCGGTGGAGACGAGCACAGAACTATCTCTACACTATGAGAAAAACTCTTAAGAATCCTCTTTTCCTTGTTTTTCATAATTTTTATCTTTTAATTTATAATGATGCATGAACCTTACGTGGTCTCAATAAACTCCTTTTTCATTGATTTCATCGTTTGCCTAGCTCCTACGATCCCTTCGTGTGTCGTGGTTCGATTTCTGCCCTTTTTATGTAGTTGCGCAGCTCAATCCCTAACAGTACTCCAGAAGGAGGCATCTGAAATAGCCTTGTTTGCACTGGTGTGTTCAACTGTGTGACTAGTTACGTAGTGCAACGGCAAGAAGCCGCAACGTGCGATTGCGCAGGTTGAGGAGCTTCTGCTGCTTACTTGAGCTACACTGTTGGATTGTGGATGTAGGAGGATGACGGAGTTGACCGGATCAGATCTTGTTGCGGGACTGTCACTAGCAAGAGTGTTTCTCACGCCTTTTTACTGGATTCCTGGGCGAAACTGATCACGCTCACATCGTCAACTACACCATCTTCTCTACCTATTCGCAGAAAGACCTCAACATCGTCGATTTAGTAATATGCTGCCCTTAAGTGAAATTCAGACATGTAACCTAGAAGAAGCAATGCATTTGGACAAAAGAAAGCAAAAATCACAATTATATCATCTATAATTAGCATCGTATTATATCAATTAATTTCATTCAAGGTAACTAGACGACTTTTCTCTCTTTGTCATCTATGCTTAAGCTTTTCTGTATATGTACAGGGTGAGTGAGGGTAGCGGGAAAATTTCAGTCGTTGTTCACACTTCAAGCTCTCACGGAAGCAACATTAGGCGGAAGTGCGTTTTAGCTGCGGCTCTGGAAAAATCTAGAAGGCACTTCTCATCATGAGAGAATCTAGAGATAGACCAACGTTGATGCGATATTTGAACGCAATACAAGTCAAACCACAAAGTTTGCAGCCAAATTTAAAAAAAAAGCGCGCGTTTTTTTTTCTTTGCAATGGCTGCCAGGCCAACGATATATTAGATGAATACTTTTACTTTCTCCAGAACGATTCTTGTACCAATTTATCGAAACCGAACGGGGGAAATATGTGGTTGGTTTGGAGTAATTCCGAACCGTTGGCCGTGCAGTCACTGCAGAAAATCTCACCACTGCGCTATACTCGCCTACCATAGTGGTAATACTTGTGATTAATATCGCTAAAATTTCTACTACAGAGAGAAAATTTGGTGAAGAAAATATAAAGAGGAAATTCCTTCAAAACTAAAGTCTTTTCCACTATCTACAGCAATAATAAAATAGGAAAATGTCGTTTGAATCAATTAAAAATTGTTCTTTTTTCATCTTAATAACCTATAATATTGTTTTTGCCCGGAGACAGGCGACAGAAATAAAAACGTCAAGACGGAACTCTTAACTTTTTTTCTGAGCTTAAAATTCCTATTGTTTACAGAGAATCGTTGACGTGCTGGATGATAATGAGAAGTTGATCGAAACCACAACCAAGATCGCTGGTAGTCACTTGAAGTGGAACATCTGTAAATTTCACATTGAGGTGAGATATTAAGAAAGTGTAAGCAACATCTTTTCATGAGGAAAATCTTAGTCTAATAATGTCTAGTGAATAGTTTTTGTAGCATATGGTACCAGGATTATTGGAAGTGCTGAGCATCTGCATGGGAGGGAAGATAAACCAAGACGTGTGTGAAGCATGGCAAACACTTTATGACATCATTGGAAATATGGTTAATATACAGAAAAGAGCTCAAAAAATGATTCAATGAGAAGATTTTCTACAGCTATCCACATTTTCTTCAAAAAAAAATACGTATCTGAATAAACATATCATTCATTGTAGAAGAACAATAAAATGCGACTCAAAAATATTTTCTGAAATCTCTTCAAGGAACATAGAAGACATAGAAACAACAGTTGTTCGCTCTTATTTCATGAGTCAAGTACTGGCTATGTGACAGGTTTTTAAAAAAAAATGCTTCTTTTTCTGTACATAGTCCCAGGCACTGCTTTCTTGAGGGAGCATATCCTTCTAACGCCACTAATGTCTGGTTAAAGAAATGAGATGTTCCATTAAGTAACAGCAGTTCAATCTTTATCTTTTTTGTGGATCTCGTGAGATTTCATCGAGAATTCGACAATAAAGAATTTTCGAATCTCAGTGTATTGTTGAGAGCTTCAAAGGATAGGATAGAATGACATAACAAATTAAGCTAAACCGTTGAGCATTATTGCATTAGCCCATTACTCATATGGATCATATAAACACCATTGTAATCGGCTTGCTTTCTTTCGGTTCTGTTGAGGATCACTCTTGTAATGAGTTTACAGTAAGTAAATTGAATTATAGTTGCCGATGTAATGTGGATACTCTTTCTGATGCAAACGCACGATCTTCTACTCTTCTACGGCAACTATTAGTTAAGAACGTTGTAATCAGCAACATGAAATTTTGCCAAAGTGTTGATGAAAATCGGTGATGGGTTCTTTAGACCCTGATCCTGTCAGAACTGAGTGCGTAAAGTTCTTCGGCGACGTTAAGACGACGTTATGTCCTCGGACGGAAGATCTTCCAGATTATATGTCCTCGTTCCTTCAGATGGTAAGAATGAAACTGGACGTAGTTCGCAAAGGGACCACAGCTTCCATTGTCCCATCCACAGCCACGTGCAAATGCGTGATCTCACGGTTAGTCATGACTCAAGCGGCTCCACGTAGCTGCTCGTGAGTATCCAGAATGAAGATGGCCCTTCATGGCTTTCATATCCGCAGCTTTCCTCGTCAACTCGCAGATGTTCTGCAGACCAATATGATTCTTCGTCAGAACCGTTTGTTAAAGCATCTTTCCAAAAGTCGACTTGAGCGTCTTGAACACCCTGATTCCCATTGTTTTTCGCAATTCCTTCCTTTGTTCGGATCATTTGCCAACGTCCGCTAGTGGTTTCTGCTTCCGCGAGAGACACGAAGAGCATCAATTTTCTTTTTCAAAAGGACTTCGTAAAGAAGTCTGACCATTGGTCGGCGGTCCTCTGCAGTGCTCTTTAGTATCGCTTGGTACCCAGTCGCGCGGATATGTTCTAACAGTTGTCGATGAAACGCATCGCCTGCTCAGCCCACATTATTTTACTTCTGACGGCAAAAGCAGAGGTGTCTCTAGTCTTCCACATATATCTCGTTCATAAGAAACAACTTCGAGTTCTCTCTCTTATATGTGTGGAACGCGATGTTCCTAGCATTACTTTTTCCGATTGAGAGTTCAATGAGGCTCACCGCACTTCCTCCTGCGTGTGAAATGATCAGATATCTGGAAAATAGGTTCAGTCAAAGCAGGAAATAGGGTCTTAAAGAGTTAAACACAGAGCGGGATGTTTTTAGTCTTCTTCACCACATCTTCGATGCTTATATATGCCTCAACAATCGCATGTTTTCTCGTGCCGAATCGTTCTTCATGTTTTTAATTGATTTTCTTGAGCTGTAGCCAAGATTGGTATTGATCGTCTTTATTAAACAACAGCTAACGTTTCGGCATTATCGCTTTCGTCAGAGCGTGGAAAATGAAAAGTGATCATTAGTGATTTATCCTCTCAAGCGTCCTCTATCCTCTATCCTCCTACCGACAACTTAGAGGCCTAGCTATGAGACAAAGGCTGGCACCCGCTCTTGCCATTGTTTTCATGGCCAAGATCGAAAAGCCTATAATACACCGCAAACCACTGCTGTATTATCGTTATAGATGATTGTTGCGTCGTCTGCTCAACACAAGCAGAACTAGACACCCGACAAGCACGACATCCCTCTCGAAGATCCAACGTAGTGGATAGCCCAGGAAAGATTCCTTTCTGTTTACCTTATATAGCTGATGATATGAGCAAAGCGGTGCGGGGCTGCCTACGAAGAGCGGGTCTACAGAATGACGTGAGGGTTGTGGAAATAGCTCCAGCGAACCTCAAAGGTCAGCTGGTACGTAATCGTGCGTATGATTGACTCTGCACAACTCCCAGCTGGGTGGTTTGCCCGTATGGCAGAGAGGGTGATTGCATGGTATCAGGTGTGAGGTATCGTATCATGTGCAGGTTGTGCGGTGACGATTATATAGGGGAAACGGGACGTCCACTGTGTATTAGGGTCAAGGAGCATCTAGATGGACTCGCAAAATCTAAAATCGTCACTCCACTCGGAGCACACCGTAGAATATGTCATCCGAACTCCGAAGTAGAAGTAGAAGTTAGTATATTATCCTAGGAGTCCGAGATCACAGCACGCCGAACACTAGAGGCATTTTTGATAACCGCCAAATGTCCAAAAATGAACAAGAATGATGAGTGCTATCAAAAACGAGCTATCCCCATATCAAGACCTACGCGGGTTTTGATCTATGGGGCGCGCCGTGAGGTCCCTATATAAAACTCTTGTGACTCGTAGTTGTGGTACGTGGTGGTCTGTTGCGGTACCAAGTCTAGCTAATGAGGTAAGCGCTAGCCAATGTGTTGCTGTTTGAGTTTGCCTACCGCTTGGATGCTTTCTGTAGGGTTATGAGGAACTTGAGAGGATAAATCACTCATGGTTTTGATTTTCTAGACTCTGACGAAAGCGATAACGCCGAAACGTTAGGTGTTGTTTAATAAAGACGATCAATACCAATCTTGGCTACAGCTCAAGAAAATCAGTTAAAAACTGCGTTTCAACGTGAAGAGATTCAGAGACAGTCGAAAATGGGCAATGTTCTTCATGTTCATTTTCCGACCCGAAAATAGTTTTACTTAACTAATGTATTCGGATATGTTCTTATCGTTGAGTATGAATGAGCACTCAATTCTCATCCATTTCTCGTGGACATCATCTTTCAACTGAACACCAATTTTCCAAATATTTGGCCAGCTTTCGTTTCGCTGGGAAATGAGTAGGACACCTTTTTTTCCAAAGTTTCTATAACAGTTTCCGCCTTTAAGTCAAAGGCGTTCCTTAGGTAAGCTGGAGAACGAAGCTGCAGACTTGTATTCTCGTGTTACCTTAATGAGTTTTGAAAAGTAGGTTAAATGATCTAAAACTTCCTAACTGAAGATTGCTGCAGAAAGAAGGTAGCGCTTAGAATTGTGATTTCTCCTAGATGATTTTAATAGTTATGACAAACTCAAAACTTTCATATCTGTTTTGCCGTGGCCTGTGGATGTGGAGCTGTTAGGAGGTCCTCCTAGGACAATCTTAACTTTGATGTTGTAGAGCAAGCGATGAATACTGCTAAAAGTGTGCTTTATCCGCATCTACTCGGCAGAAGACGTCGAGTTCGAGTCATCACCTCGTTTAAAAGAATGGATGTTCACACTAGCAAGAATACCGACTCCACTAATCCCTCTTCTGTCGCACGTTCAGAGGGACAGTTCTTCTCCAGTGTTACAGATGGTGGTGAGAGAAATATGAGTGCCTATCTCGATCAATCTGATGAAATCGCACTTGATTATCCCGACTGGGATGATAAGATCTTCAACGGTAGTTTTTCACGCAGGCATAGCTCCCACGGCCTCCACGAGACTCTTTCCTGTTTCCATGAAGGGCGAGAAAACGTCAGGACCACTTGTTTAGGTCCAACCCACGGAGATTAGATAAACGATCAAGTCTTCCACTGCAGCTCACCTGTATTTTGCCTCTTCCTACTGGAGTAGGCCGGAACGAAGATTTTTTAAGAGGCAACTTTGAAACCCCTCTCTTCCAGCTCTCAACTACTTCTACAATGTGAAAAAGGACCTGTGGTATGCAACGTGTGCGCACCCAAATCCATCCATTCATGCATGTGTATATATGTCTTTGCTTTAGGATCTGTAAATACTAGCACGAAAGAATCAAGGAGACGGCTTGATGAGACTTGTCTCTTAGAAAAAGCGAAATGTCACCTTATCCGCCATTTAGGATGTGCAGTACGACCGTCTAACCAATAGTGCACCTTTTCAGAGCGGCGGGGAGGGGGAATTTTAGCTGTGTTACAAATTTAGCACAAAACTGGATCGCTGGATATTTTCCTTGATAAGAGACGTTAGTGGGAACATTTGCCTTATTTGACGGCACGAACAATCACGTTGAAGTTGAAGACTGCTGGAACATACCGCATGTGTTGTCTTGAGCATACAAATGTTAAAGTTAAGTCATTTCACTTCAATTAAATTTATTTCCTTATGTGTCTACAAAGCCATCAAAAAACAAAAAGTGTGTGATTTACATTTACAACATATGTTGTCGAAATTCAACTGGAAGAAAAGCTAACTTTATCGTAGATTGAAGTTCCAGTTAACTCTTATTCAAACAGATACCCGCAATTACAAATAGCATAAACTTTGAAAACCGCTGTTTCCCGTGAGAAGATGCAAATAAGAATGAAGAACAGCATCCGCAGAATGATGATTTAACGATGAAATGGCATACAACCTTTCTAAGGATATGGAAGAGGGCATTCCTGGGCAGCCGTCAAATGGACCATGCTAGTAATGCGTATCTGACAGTTTTGGATACAAGTTTTGTTGCTGGAAGTGCGGATTCTGGGGATATTCTCTTGCTTCTGGATAGATTGAAGGATATGGAGGTGCAGTGGGCTGTAGAATCTGAAAAGCTGAGCAACGCTGGTAGTACTTGTAACCGACTTTCAAGAGAAAGATGTGAAAACAACCTGTACAGTAACAACTCCAGGTGGGAGAGGTATCGATGGGTCTCTTACTTGATTGTAATGACGTGTACCGTCCAACGCATCCGTCACCCTTCTGTCAAAGCGGTCCATGGTGCTCTCTAGCCCTTGCCCATACACATTTTCAGGATAGTACGAAATCGGACATGACAGACTTGCATTATGGTGCGATGAAGAACTTTGAGACAAATTTTGTTGCACAGGATACGACGGCTTCGAAGGAACTGGCGTCTGGCAGAATGGTGCTGGATACGAGGTTGCAGTCGAGTTGCATCGCCGATTTCGTCCGAGACAGAACATCTGTAACTATATTCCCACACATGGCATAGCGCACAAAGAAAAATTGGAGAGTTTTTGAAGAAATGCTGAATTCCCACTCTTAACAAAAGGTAGCCTGGAATAACGACTTGCAAGATGACGTAAAAAGAACAAAGAAAGAAGAACTAGATGCAAGGAATTAGGGTTAGTTGAGCAGCTATGCAGACGAAAAGCCACAGGAATGCACTGAACAAGGCTGTGACCAAAAAGGCGTGAACGAATGTTGTTGCCGTAGTTACCATGACGTCTGGACAGTGCTTGTTTGTTGCCTGAATAGAAAGGCTTCGAATTACCTATCACCTACAATACCATACATCTTGAAGAGTATAGCTCTATCGGGCAAAAATAAAGGCAGGTGAGAAGGAAAATAGACCGCCATCAGCGTTATCGGACAGAGGTGAATCAATTGATTTCATTTAAGGGAGAAGAGAGGTTTGTCGTTGATATGCTCTTTTTGTGGGTGCCCGTGTTCTTTAGACCTTCGAGGTTGTCAGGGATTTTCATTTAACATACATACAAACAGAATTAGCATTAATGGAAATCCTACAAATATTACGGAATAACGACTCGAAGTGATGGGACCAACTTTATTCTATTTAACATAAACTCCTATTTCTCTCACAACATAAAAAAACAATATTTATTGAGGGTTAAACAGTGTAATTTTTTGTTCCATACTGAACTTACATTTAGTTTGTTTATTTCTCAACTACTGCAGTTTGCTACCGAATTTCCTCATTTTTATTTCGGTGTTTCACAACCCGAAAGTTTTGCCCAAATATAAATATATTTTCTGTATAATATCCCGTTAATTGTTCTAGTCAAAAAATGGCAGTGCTTCAGATCAGGAAGTGAGGTAGCAAAAATATGCTACAAATACAACAGCTTCTTCGAAAAGTCTTCACAATTTTCGCGATAAAAATAATTACGTCTAGTGATTGATTCCTCTAATTTCCTCATTTGGAGCGGGAAAAGCAATAATAATTTGACTGGACAAAGAAAACGAACATGTGGTGTGAGTCTATTGAGAAATTACTTCTAAATTTTTGACAACTGCTTCCATTAACAGATTTCACCGCGCTCCCTGATAACGTTCTTAAAAGAGTTAATTTTTTCTTTCATTTCATTTCTTTAGATTTCTGGAGCTACTGTTATTTCTGTATTCTCTCCAACAATACATAAGTTGTGGGACGAAGTCTGGAAATATCTGAAGAACTGAAACGAGAAGCATCTCTCACACACATTGGAATCACAAGTATTAGTTCAACCAACTGATATCTCTAATTCCCGGGTTGGTATACAAGTTTTTGCACCACAACGTTTCACGAAATGAAGCTGGATAAAGTGAATAAGCGATGCGTTACTCAAGAGAACAACCCCTCACAGCCATAAAGTGTAACGTGCCTGTCGTTAAACAATCCGCTTTATATGTGTCAACTCAATCACTTCAATTCAATTCAGAATAGTTTGAGATTTACGGTGCCTAGTCTAAACAATAACCTGTGGTGGCTAGCAAATGGTACCAAATGGTGCAAATGGTAGCAACATTTTGGTGCCAAGTTACTGACCCGGAGGGAAGAAATGTTTGGTTGGCACGAAAGCGGTTTCGCACGACCGACCGTGCAGCCAGAGCGGAACATTTCACCAACTTCGCTACATACATCCCAATTCTACAGTAATACATAATTTTGACTCGAGTAGACCTTTTCGGAAGGATTATCGCCATCGAGCCTGTTAAACAATTTGCATACCCATAATGTCTACATAACTTGGTTTCAAAGGCGGGTGTGGCGCAGTCGGTTAGAGGTCCTTGTAGTCACACAGCCGAGGGTTCGAAACCGCCCTAGTGCAAACCAAGCCTTTCATCCTTCCGGGGTCGATAAATTGGTACCAGACTTGTCTGGGAGGATAAAAACACTGACTTGATCATCGGCTGGCCCCCGAAAGTTATTGTATAGGCCAACACGCGTTCCAAAACCTCAACGATTACGAATTCCAGTAAAACGCGTTGGCGCATCCCAAGTGGATTGATACGCCAGTGACTTTTTATCTAACTTGGTTTCATTTAACCAAACCTAGAGTTGCATCGTTAGGCAAACTGATGAAACTGAAGGTAAACTGAGGTCATTTGTGCAATGAAACAGTTAGTATTAGTGTATACTATTTCAATTCAGTTAACGAAGAATGATGTTCCGCGAGATGATTCAGGGGTCCTTCGTAGGGCTCGCCTATGAGGTGGCCAATGAGTGGTAAGCGATCGCTGCCAAAAAACGGTTCGATCTTCCCATTTGGTGTGTGCACGTGAATCCATGGAGCGCCAAAACACTGGAAAAAAACAGATCTTTCTGAAAAATGACATTTTATAAGAAAATTTGAAGAAGATTGAATTGAATAATTGAATTGAAAAATTGAAATTGAAGATTTCATTTTATAAGAATAATTTAATGCTGTTGTCAACTTACTCCCATATCTAAAGCTTCACTCGTGTTAATTTTCAAAGCATCTTTGACGTCATGAGAAGAAGCCAATTCCAGAAGAGCAGTGGGATTCTCAATTTCTAGGTCACTCATTATCTAGAAACCAAATGGTTCGCAGATTTTTTTTGAACCAAGAGCAGTGCTAAGGGTAGCAGACTAAATCTTATCTAAGTTTTAACCTCCATAAGGTCTTCTTTATGAAAGACACCAATGTGATGTGTGAAAGTTCTTGTCCACATCAACCTGGCAGCCTCTTCAAGCAGTGATGGTTGTTCTTTCTGCAGAGCGATTAAGAGCCGCTGAGCGTTCGCAGATGATTTCGTGAACACCAGATTTTTAAAATTCTAGGAAGCAATTAAACATCAAGCGAAAGATTTAGCAGCATTAATCAGCTCACTCACCATCGGAAGAGATACTGGCACGCCCCAATACGTCGAGTTCCTCTTGAGATCTAAGTCCATGTAAGATTCTTTCTCTGCTAACATCAACGGTGCTCCATTGTTTTCTTAACAAAATTTTTGGATTTTTCAAGCGGAGTGATGTGCTCCCAAACCGTAGGTTCGTCTTGAATGTATTAGTGATGATATTTGTCATGCCCTTACCACATCTGCAGGGATCTCATACAACAGAATAAGCATGGCTCTTGTACCGCGAAAGGTGCAAGAAGGTCGCCTTCGATTATCATCTCCTACGCGGTGACAGAACGCTCAGAACAGATCTGGACGGATTAAGAGGCAGAGAAATGGCAGTCGAAACAACACTGGGTCGATACAATTCAAGCCTACTTGGAACTAGCCGGCATACATCGCGGACAGGAACATGACAGTAAAAAATGGTATTTCTACTTCCATCACTGAAATGGAAATCCGCCTGCCGGCCGAACTACAGGACCACTCCGACGGTCGGATGAGGTCGCAATATCGATAATTCTGGGGCGCAACAAACAAGCTTGTTCATCACCATGAAAAACCGTGCGCAAAGAAACAGCACCGAAACGCCATTTTGAAAGTTGCATACCACTTCGTTCCGCTGACAATCACATCAATATTACTGTTCGAAAGATGGACGTATTGGTTTGAATATGTAGATGCATGTACTCGGAAAAAAAAATCGTCCTTCCAACAACACCTGGCTCAAGATGAAGGTCTCGCTTCCAAAAATTTATACTACAATAGTAAAGCTTTTTTAGTTATGGATGCTATTCGCTATGGTTTTATTTTATTTGCTTTTATTTCCTTACCATTTCTCTTTATATTTCTAGTTTACACTTTCTCAGAATGATTCATAGCTTCTTTCTGTAAAATAGATACTGGTGTGGTTAATCTGGCAACACGCAAGTCTACAGGTGTTTGGCACGCAGCATCCGACTCTAACCACTCTCCAGACCTCCTCTGCTTCAGGATACGATTCCCCAATAGAAAACGACGTTCTTCACTCCAACTAAAAATCGACATTTCGGAGAAAGATGGAGAGTGCGAAACGAAATCCTAACAACGTTTGCTGGCACACTGACCAGGAAAAAATTTAACCAAGCAGATTACTTTGTATTCAGGACATTGAGAAAAGGAACGCTCCTGCTCATTTTCCTAAGGCAAAAGTTTGCTCTTGCACTGCGACGACGTACCACGTATAACAAATAGTCTGCGCTGGTGATTTCAACCACGAGAAGGATCTGAGAAGAAAGCTGCGCGGTCAACTGCAGTTAGATCGCAAAAACGAATGGGAGTTAAGAGCGAATGGGAACTCGAAAAACAGATGAAAGCTTAAGTTATACTAAAGGATAAGGGCTGAGGTCACTACCCTTCAATACCAATCCAATTGGGATGCACCAACGCGTTTTACTGGAAGCGTTGAGATTTTGGAACGCGTGTTGGCCCATACAATGACTTGAGGAGACCACCCGATGATCAAGTCAGTGCTCCAAACAAGTCTGGTACCAATTTATCGACCCCAAGGGGATGAAAACCTTGGTTTGCGCTAGGGCGGTTTTCAACCCTGTGGCACCGTGTGGCAACGGATCTCTAACCGACTGCGCCACAACCAGCCTTATCAAGGAGCACTTCCGCAGCCTGCTGAAACAGCTCCCGCACTCGAACACTTTTGACCACATCGCGAACAACAAACGTACACACAAACAACAAACATCGCGAAGAACAAACAGTAACGGTAACGTGGCGAGCAAACCGACTCCCGTTCTGAGTGAGCTTCCAAAGTTGACCAAGTGTTTATCTTCAGAGTAGTGATCGAAGGGTGGCGGTAGCTCCTGAAACCTATGTAGATAGTTCTCTTGAGCTTCGAGGCCACTTTCCACTCATTTCATCGTGGCCGCCTTCTCGATGGAGCAGGAAGGTTCGTTTGCCTAATGGATAACATGATTCGACAAACAATTGCTGGAATTCGAATATCAGACGAGTATACATCATGGTTTAAGATGGGGTGAAACAAGAGGCAGTGACGGGATTCCTTCTCTCCAATTTCATACAAAAAAAACAATCTATCGTTGTCCTGGTGACATCCTCTTAGCGGCCCCTGAAAAATCTCGAGCATGCCGATAATGTTTTCATAATTGTCTGCTGCAAGCAGATGTGGCAATGCAGTTCTTTTCGAAAACTCTAGTAAAAATCAGGATAGAGCGGGAACCCGCTGGACTCGTGAATTGGAGTGAATGCTAAGATAAAACAAAGTGTTATAAAGTAAAGATGCGCTCGCACTCGTCTCGCTCCACTCCTGACCAAGAATTTGTGGTCGACTCTATCTCTTGTGAAGTCAAGCTACGAGTCTAACTATCCGTTATTCGATCTATTGCGAGGTCGAAGACTTGAGCAGCTCCATCTGCGGTGTTCTTGTTGTTGTTCTTTTTGTTCTGATTTGTGGTGTTATTCAGTGAATACAAGTGGACATTTCAATGAAGAGATTTGAAAAAACAACCACAGCTGTTTCATTCTGGCCAATGTTATCGCTGCCATAGAGAGAGTAATTCCTAGGTTTTCCTCCTACCGGACAGGCGAGACAGTCGGAATTAACTTCGCTTACTTTAAAGGCATCACCTCACGAATCTGAGGTGGTACGGATTTCAGGTGGAGTATTCGTATACGGGATAGTGGATTATGGAGAGGGGGGTGATTCCGTCAATTTCTTCCTAATTGCTGTGAAAACGGCCCGGAAAATACGGCGCATGCACAGGGCTGGCGCGCTCCAATCGAACTCATTGTAGAAAATAGTGCGCCAGAACGCCCGAAGCCGTATCTTGCGGGCCGTTTTTTACGGCAATTAGGAAGAAATGGAAGGAATCACCCTACTCTCCATAATCTTCTCTCCCGTACATTGATACTCCACCTGAAATCCGTACCACCTCAGATTCCTGGAGTGATGCCTTTAATGATACCAAACCTTACATTGTGCGTTGTATGTTGAGGGAATTCTCGACATCTTACTTGTTGCTTTGATGATCCCCGCAAAATAGAATGGGCGCAGACGAACACTGATAGGCCACACCTTCTGGTACCTCATCAGACCCTGAAATTTTTTAAAAGATCAGTAAGTTGATTGGGTCTAAAACATCTCAATTTCGGCAACCTCGAATCCAATCCAACTATAGGGCGAAAAAACGTCGAAGAAAAGATCAACTGCTATACGAGAACACATCTTTCACTGGTTATCTGAAAGTTCTACATTGATCTATTGAAGGCAAGGTGAGACAAAATAACAAGTAACAGACGAAACAATTCTAGGTAACGCATAAATCTTCTGGTCGATCAAATGACTGGAAGGACAGATCGATAGTGGATAACGAAAAGTGGAAGAGAAAACAGAAATGAAAGATCGAACCATGCGATCCAACCCAACCGTTTTGTTCTACGTTTTTTGAGCTTTACTCCATGGACGACTTTACTTTAGCTTTACTCCATGAAGTAATTTTTTTTAAGCCCGTAATTTTTCGGTTTGAAAAGGCTTTCATCAGATCATATTCAAATCATATTCATCTCCAAATATTGCCATTTTTGAGACAGGTGGACCTGTTTGGAAGAAGAGAATGTTGCTTTCCTACGGATTATCTTCGTTTTATATCAGAGCATCCATTCTTCACCGTTTTTGAAGTAGCCGATTGTTGCACACAGAAACTGAATCATAGTTTTGGCTAGTTCTTGTCCTGTCTAGCCCATATTTATGTTTCTGGACCATATAAGATGTCAACCTTCCTCAGTGCAAGAAATGTTGCTCGGAAAAATTCTTCAGCAATCTTCAAACCCTTGAAAACGTTTGCCGCTGGGAAATCCCTAGGGAGTACGAAAAGAAAACAGAAAACCTCAACTTCCAAAAATTTATGAATCAGTTTTGAAAAAAAAAGAACGGTTGTTAGTAACTTGGTGGCAGTGCAATACGAAGCGAGCAAATGAGTACAAGTAGTACAATGTCTCAATTTTCCAGTGACTTAATGAAGTAAATTTCTCTCGAACCAAATTACATCGCAAAGATTGTGTTGCACACTTTTATAGAATCTCGAGTTTTCATGTGAATTTACACTTCAAAAATGTTTGAAGTTGGAACAAAAATGTTTGTCACCACACTTCTTACGTACGTAATAATTCAAATTATAACAGTCCATTCCGAAAATCGGATTCAAAGCGGAACTTTATGCTGAGTAGTTGTTTCTTCGACAGGCTCATCTCCACTTTATAAACTTTTGAATCAACTAGAGCAACGTAAATCTGTCTGGAATATGATGCTTTCCAAATAACCTAAACCTCACATCAGTTGTGCAGTATCTCTATTCCTGATATCGAGTTCGTTAAAGAAAATAAAAGAAAAGCTGCCTCAATTTAGTCAAGTTTTGAACGCTGCAAATAACTGAATGAGAAAAACCAAATAAAAAGCTATGTTCAGGACATTGTTCAATGTTGCACAGAGGTCCGGTAACAGAAAAAAAATGAAATCTAAAGTATCTCTGTCCTCATTAGTTGCCTTTGAATTCGAAGGTGCAATAAAAACATTGTCGTTACCAATTAGGTGGCCGATTGATTTCCCCCTTGCTCCCTTTTCTAACTACTGTAGGTGGACCAATCTAATCTAACTCTTCACAACTACTTTCCTTATAACTCTTTAAAAAAAAACTGTGGTTTTGAGCAAAGTATCTGCTAACCTCTGCTTAATCCAAAAGCAACAAAACACAACACAGATGAAATGAGAGCAACAAGCTAACAAAACAGGATCACCTCCGGTCCCAGTTAGCTGCAAAGCTCAGAAGCGTCAAGAGGTTTTTGAACAGTCGGTGACCCAACCGACTAAATTTGATAAGGAGTGGCGATGACGGTGCGATCGTTGAACAATCTCAGTGTACGAACCGGCGTCCATTTCTCAGTTTTCCTTTCGTTGATGGTCACCAACTGTGTACAGTCAAATGATCGTCACAAGTGTCCGGCAATACGAACAAATTTGTTTGTCTTTACAGACCTTCCGATTGCATATTTTCAACAGTGCATCTACATAGTGTTTTATGTTGGAGTGCAAGAGTCAAAGGATAATTTTTCAGCTCTTTAACAATTTTTCTGGCACATCATTTTGCTAGAGATGGATCCGAATCCAGAGCTTACTCATCTCTATTCCTGCAGTCGCTGGGCGAACTTGGATCCGAACGAAGTATTCATGCTATCCACATTCAACAGTTTTCTCCCACTTTTGCTTTAACAGAGGCGATTTATAGGTTATCGCCAACTATGTCCAAATTGGAGAAGAAACCTGCAAGCAACTCCGGAAAACAATCCATGTTGAAGATCTTCCTTATGATCAGTCAGGTTATTCCTCCCAAGAACAAAAGAACAGCAGCAACATCCACACAATTTCTCTCTCCTTAAATTTCAGACGATCCTAATAGTCCCACAAAAGTTGATATCTGGGGAGAGGTAAAAGACGACTTGGTTATCTTCATTCATGGCGGTTATTGGCAGGTTCGTTCTCACACTTCTATCTTATTTTTCCGAGAAAAGAAACCTATCGAGCTAAAAAAAAACAGGAAGGAACAAGAAAAGTGGTCAGCCCAGTTGCCGTAAACCTATTGAAGAGAGGAATAGCGATGGCTGCGGTTGGCTACGAATACGCCAGCCCTTCTAATCCCATCTCGCAAGTGGTCAAGCAACTCGTGGCTGCTACTGAAGTAAGGATTCCTCTTTGAATAAAATCTCTCCTTACAACTAGTCCAGCGGACTCAGATCAATAATCGCATCTGTTAGTGAGACACAGTTTCTACTTAGCAAACATCCACAAGCAAAGAGAATCACATTGGCAGGACACTCTGCTGGTGCACAACTGGCCTTCAAAGGTGAGAGAAATAGTGTCCCAAGTTATCCGCAAGCTTCATTTTAAGTTCTCAGGATGCTGGTTTCATTTCTGTTTCATATTTTAGTCGCGACGTGCTTGCAACATCCTCGGATTCAAAAGCTCGCCTTATTTGCCGGAGTATTCGACTTGAGCGAGTTGCCGTTTTGCGAAATTGGCGCAGCCATTGGGTTTGTCGCCATTGCAGATTTCTGACCTAGGTAGCCTTTTATCGATCCGCTCACTCTTAACTGCTTTAGCTTAACTCCTGAGGAAGCGAAGAAGAGTTCGTGTCATGCGTGCGAGATTAACACGGTTAACATTCGTGTTCAGATTCTGATAGCATTAAAGGTAGGTGTTCCCACTGTATTGTCAAAGCATGCACGAAAACGAGAAAAAGTGGTCGTCTTTGCTTTCCACTACAACATTTCTCAATTTCCCAAGGACCAAACCTCCGTTTTTCTATGCAAAGGCTAAGCAGCGAGAGCAAAAAGGAGCGAGAAGAAAAAGCAAATATTGTCGTAAAACTCATATTCAAACAAAGTTGACTCTGTTCTTACAGAATTCAGGAACTCTTGCTGCGCCAACTTTGTTTTCAAAGTAGAAATGGGTCACTATGTTTCGTATTCTAGAACAAAGTTATCTGAAGAACACTAAAATAAGTTTTGAATAAAAACCAAAATTTCTAGCATCAGAAGTTCCTGCTTCTAGCATCAGAAGAAGTCATGAACATTACGAATAAGATTGATGTTTCCTGCTAGTTCAGGAAACATCAATCTTATTCGTAATGTTCATAACCATGTTCTTTATCGGTTCTTTCCATTGCGGTATCTTACCGACTAACGGACCGTTGGAGAAAAGGGAATTGCGGGGAGGGGTACTACCAAAAAGCGGACGTAATGGCTACCTCGACAGATTGCTTGAGGTCTGAGCCACTAAGCAGATAAAAGAAAGGATAAAGTACACCTGCGCAAGCATCTATCTGGAAGAGTAACAGCTAAAAAAAATCTAAATTTCCTCGAAAATCCCGCGTATAAGGCCGAATCGACGGGAATCCGCCGTTCATTTGCATACCGGCGAACTGCTAACTTTTCGCGATTTCACTCTGATTGCTATGTGGCCAGTGCCTGAATCGAAGGAAGAACTACACAAGTGGTTTGTTCATCGTGATTGCTACGGAAGGAGCGGCCCAACTGTGGAAATCCCGTGAATTCACAAAGCAAACAGTGTAGGCTAGAAGTTCAAATGCTACGAATGCCAATGTAAGGCAAATGTAAAGCAACTAAACCAAGCAACCCCGTTTAGCCTCTGCGCGGTTGTCTTGAGGATTGGCTTCGAGGACTTTGTGTGCGAAAAATCTTTCCTGAAGACAGCAATGGTCTTATATTCGGGTTGAAACGACTCAAAGCCTGGTGTAGTGGCGTAGGCGGCCGCTACCGTGGTAGGACCTTTACTTTTTTCAGCAGTGCGACACCGAGCTTTGGGTCGTTCTGACCCGACTACATCCTGTGTATAACTTCGGGACAACAGTGGAATAAATGGGGTTTTTAATTAGGTGTGGTATTAAACGTCATGTGGACGGAATCGTTATGGTACCACACTTGCTCACTTTCATACCTAACCTAGCAAAAAGTGCTTTTGGAACTGTGGGTATGTACGAGTGCTCTATGACCTATTGGATCTGGAAAGGCCTAGGAAGTATATCAGCCTTTATCTTCCACTGAATACGTGTCCTACGGTGTTCTTCGAGACTTCGTTGGGCGTAGAGTTCACCAAATGACTGAGAAGGTAAATTTAAGAAAGCATGACTAAAGTACAGAACGAGTCGTTCCCAGCAAGATGAATAAACCATGACACTCCAGCGTATAGAACATTCCTTTTAGTTTTCGTAGGTATTCATTCCAGGACTCACCTAAGCTCATTGAGCAGAATAGGGCCATGGTTAAAGCGATGAAAAGTCTAGGAATAGCACTGGACGCACATGTTTGTCTTTTTTTTTTGGTTTTGAGAATCTCTACACTTAGTATTTATAACATCCTATATTCAGGAGTTTGTGAACTGTGACCACTTCGATATCGTGCAAGGACTTCGTGAAAACAGCGAAGAGCAAACACAGAAGTTCCTAGCATTTCTTTGTGATGATAAAGTGCTCTCTTAAACTGCATATTATTGCGTATAACATAATCTATTCGAAGTAAACATTCGAAGAGTTACTGTAACATTTCCCACAGGTACATTACAGTTAAACCAATACTATGTGCATGATCACAAACTCTAGAGTCTTATAGCTGGGTAAAAGCGACATGAGGCACGGCACGGCTGCGCTCGAAACAACGCGGAGATAGCGGTTGGAATCAAGGTGGAACCATCGCGAACTGCAGGAATGAACGGTGGTAGCGAGGGTCCTCACTCGATCCTAACCGCTACGCTTCACCGCACCGCTTCGAGCACAATCGCTTGCGAAACTGCGCGTTTGAGGGGGCGGTTTTAGCTCGAACTGCAGCGCTGCCTGGAGTTAGTGTTCTGTCGAATCCAAGTGTGCACCCATTGCGCCAGGCTTTCGGTTTTGTTTTGACTCGACCGTATCTTTCTTGTCGCTTTTCAACTGTTTATGCTTGGTGCGGATAACTAACTAACCATAACTACTCTTTGTTGCATAGTCTCATACAGACATAAAATTTACTGCGTTTACACACTTGAAATATGCTATGGATATTAAGTCGCATAAAATTAGTCTCCAGCAGATTTCACAGGTGAGAATGAACTATTTGGATTTATCCTTAGAAAAGGATGGGAAATAAAGTGACATCCAAATACCCAATGGTCCTAATCAATGCATCTGAGACAACGTATCTGCAGAAAAAAAAATAACCAAGCGCGGAGCCACTGGTCGGCAGGAAAGTACAACACGTACAAGCTTTAAAGGTATCGTTATCGCAAAAGTTGAGGTTATTACACATTTTGAGTACTACTGTTGCTTTGCGTATTAGTGTTGTTTACTTTGCTTCATCGCAGACAAACATACTGTTAAGTGTGAATGAAGGAAGAGGTACATTCGTTTCGAAAGAAAACACATGCTATCACATTCCGCGACTAAACACGTAGTAAAGGAAAAAGAAATCAAGAAAATTCGATAGCAATAGAGTATGACAAACACTGCGGAAATCGAATATTCTGTTGTTGTTGTTACAGGAATTGATAAACCACTCAATGCTGCTCTAACTGAACTGTACTTTTGAGAGCAAAACATCCATAGAGCAGGATAGGAGACAAATGTCTTTGCTATCTGAGAGGTGGATAATTCAATTCAATCGAAAGGAGCTCTAAAACTATGCAACAGCCTTCGGGGGTTCGTGACGTGATGGTAGAGTCACAAAGAGAAAAAAATGAAAATAGAGCTGGAACCGCTGATGCTTTCACTCCACCACGCTCTCCAAAAAGGTCTACTGTAAGTGAATAGCTAACTCATATCATGGAGTACTTCAAACGAAACCGAGAATGGCCTGAGACATGACTTCTCACCAATCTACATCCGGCAGTTAAGAATGGTTGCCCTCTTGGAAGGTTTTTTTGCGCGTCAAAGTAGAAGTCGATTACAGCAGTGTTGAGTGGCAAGATCTCTTACGCCACAATTTAAACCTTGTGATACGCTCACGCTCAGGTTACTAAACCTTTCTATCTCCTACGAGCATTATAAGATCAAGATCAATAATAATAGCTGAGCATGTAATCAACAACAAATGGTCTCTTTCGTCAAGACATTGCACGGGGATGACAGTTTCATGTAAGTATCGTTGGATGGAAACCACATGAAACTCGGTACAGCTGTGTAAGCTGCACAACGTGCGACCGAAGCGGCAGGGTGGAGCAAGAATCTGGGATCAAGGTGGGACCATCTCAAACTGCAGCGATGGGTGGTGCCAGCAAGGGTCCCAGTACGCTCCTAACCGCCATGCTCAACCGCACCGCCTCGAAGGAACCTGCGTACACAATTTCACGGCGTTTCATGTTGTTTTGACCGACATTACCACGACCACTTCCGCCTATACATTACCTATGCATATTTATCTACTCATCTAACCCTGTTTCTTGCTCAAATGTCGTTTACGCAGCTTCTAGATTGAACTGGGACGCAAAAGAACAGCGTGGCTGCAAATAACAGCAAACCAGAGTGAGTGGTTTCGCTGTTACAGCGAAGTTACAAAGAACTCATGCGTAGTTCCCCTATCGAATAGTTTATGAAAACGTGGAGGCGACGACCACTATCCACGGTCATGAGGCGTCGAAGCGACCGTCGCGTGCGATGCAGTTCGCGGCAGTTGTGCGAGATTCTCTCAGTGAAATGCGCGAAACCATTGCGTTTAAAAAGTGGTGTCATGTATATGCAACCAAACCTTCAATGAAGTGGTTCCTTTTCACGCATACCTTAGCGCTTGTTTCAGATCTCTGTTCCGCTGGATGCGTCTAGTTTTTTTTATATTGACTTTTTTTGTACGACGTAACGAATGAATTCTTACAGCGTAGACATATTCACCAATACCATGGGTGATCCTGCTCGACATAAAATGAGTTTTAGAAATCAAACCGTCCTTGTCAAGCAAGAGGTGAGTAGCGAATAGTTTCACATTAGGTGGATGGTTGAGATAGCTATGTATTGGTGGAAGACATACCAGAGTATTGTTGAGCTACTATTGATCCAATCGTACTACATCATAATTTATTCTTAAAGAGGATCCATAGTATCAGTAACAAACAGACGGAATGATGAAGTATTACTTACCTAGTTAAAGAACATTAGCTTGACAATTTATTATCTTCGTATTTAACCGAATTGTATTCTTGATTGACTTTAGGTGTTGGATTTTCTTTAAGATTCACCTTGGAGAAGTATAAATAAGACTTGATTTGGAGAAGTTATTGGAAGCTCGATAAATGTGGATTAGGTATATGCTGTATTTCCTCAACTTATCCCCGTTTCAGGCAGCCAACTACCCAATTTGCTCGGCTATTCCTCGACGTCAGGCGCAACCCAGCACTTCTACGAAGTTCCCCGAAGTTCGTGTTGCCCCATGTTTTAGGCAAGTTTACTCAAGTGTCAGCTAGTGTATGTTACTTTTGGTACTTATATTAATATTAATTCCTACCTTTGCCGGTTCCACCGGCCAAAACGACCCAAACAGTTGCAATCGAAATGCGATCCTTACTGGCTCCGGTCACAATAGAGAGATGTGTAAGGGTCCCATCACGTAATTTTGAATTACTTCCGCAATTGCTCCAGATTCCATGTTGTTTTGATCTAAATGGGTTATCGGGGCCACACGTAGACATTTTTTCGATCTTTTAATTCTACTGCGATTCCAAAGGATTCACAATAAGCGTCTGTGTGTTAGAAACCTCGCTCAACACTAACTGCGCTACAATGATATACTGTGAACTGTTGAGGCTGCCGGCAAAGTTCAGAGCAGCGCGGCTCTGCAGTCTGTGGTTTACTGAAACGATTGAACACTCAATAAGCACCAAACAGCTGAGCCGCAGACCACGCCGCTGTGAACTCCGCCGGCAGCCTGAGAATCACGAAGCTTCGAATACAACACCTTACGCGCTGTTGCGGCATCAATCAAATCTTTTTGAATTCCCTTTCTTTTTTTCCCTGATCCTATCGAATATTTGTGACGGTTTTCGACCCGACGTAGTGGTTTACGGTGTGAATTTATAAAAATGATGGCTTCTAGGCCAAATAACCTTCTGGGCTGTGATCTGCCTGTTGAAAATAAGCACTTGGTTGATAGATCAATGGGTCTTCGCCATTTTTCTACAAAAGTTTGCGAGAAAGTCAAGGAAAAGGGCCGAACAAATTACAACCAGGCAAGTTTACAGACAGCTTATTTGAAGCTTTTGAAGGTGCATTTGAGGCTGTATTTCTCGTATTTGAAAGTATTTCTTTGATGCAAATATTCCTAACCTTGCAAGTCTTTTTTTGTTCTTTCAGGTCGCGGATGAACTCGTAGCTGAATACTTTGCTGCTAACAACATGAACTCTGACGAGTTTCTTGTAGGTTTGAAGTGTGTTTCATCGTTTCACATCACTCTCACTTTAATTTCTCTTTGTAGGAGAGACAAAAGTTTGATCAAAAGAATATACGGCGCCGGGTATACGATGCTCTGAATGTACTATTAGCCATGAATATTATCTGTAAAAGGAAGAAGGTTGGTTCACATACGTGTCTGGTTTTCGAAAAGCGTTCGGTATATTTGTCAAGCCATGTACACATGGTTTACAAAAACTCTGCATTTCATAAGTCGAGGAAAGAAGTAGTGTGGCCGGAGCGAGTATCTGTAATTGACGACTTGTCATATTCCGGTTTGATTTTTCGCCTGGTTTCCTTTTTTTAGCAATGTAGTTATGTTGTATAGTTATATATAACTACACGGTAATGTGTTTAGCAGTCAAAATCGTATATATATATATATATATATATATATATATATATATATATATATATATATATATATATATACTGACGCGTATGCGAGTTTGATTGGTATCTGCTCGCGGTGGTCCTGCTTGCATGCTACGTGTCAGTCAGTGTGGAATCAATCTCTGCAACTCTTTTATTTCAATACGGCTTCTTAATTCATTTTTTTTTCTGAGATATACCTCTTTTTGGAACTTTTGTGTGGTGGATAAGACACTGCAATAAAAACTGCTAATGCAGATAGCAGCAACTTCTGATTCGAATTCTCAAATCTGAAAGAGGATATTGATTGGGATATTTCAGGATATTGATTGGGTTGGTTTGCCAGCCACAAAAGCAGGGGAAATCAAACGATATGAAGAAGAAAAGGTTTGGATATTCTCTAACTGTAGAACTTCACTGTTAGATTCGTTTGCTCTTTTTATAGGCAAAACTGCAAGAACGAATACGTCGTAAGAAGGAAACGATTCAGGAACTTATTGTACAGCTTGTTGCTTATAAAAGTCTGGTTTGGAAGAATCGTGAACTGGAAAGGTAAATTGTTTGGTGCTTTTTAAATGGACTGTTGCCTTACTGTTTTTGACTTCCCACTTTTGCGTTATGCACAAACTCATTACTTCACTGATTGATTGGGCTCAGTAAGAACA
Source organism: Necator americanus (assembly GCF_031761385.1). Lineage (NCBI taxonomy): Eukaryota > Metazoa > Nematoda > Chromadorea > Rhabditida > Ancylostomatidae > Necator > Necator americanus. Next base: position 24,987,925 of record NC_087374.1, read on the forward strand.
GCCTCACATGGCTCTTAAAGAGAAGCCGTGGTCGAAAATGGTTAGAAAATCACTCCTTGATTGGAAATTATAGCAGACAAGTCGTTATCCTAATTATTCTTTCCATTCGTTTTAACTTCGCTTCCATGTTTTCTACTGTTCTGAGTTCTCTCTATTTACGATTCCTTTGCCTCTGTGTGTGTATTTTAACGCAAAACAAAATTCCCCCTATATTTGCTCAGCGCTCTTCAGATTGTGAATTTTCTTTGAAAGAAAGTGATCTATATCTTACTTTTCAAGTTCTGTAGAATTGTTCTGAAAAAAAAATTAAATTTTAGAGATTAAAGAATTAAAGCGTTGCAGTGTATTCAGGGATTATCTCAGAAAGTTATTAGAGAGACGCAATGTGAATCGCTGTTACCATGTAACTTTCTGAAAAAATAAATCTTGTAAATGTGAATAGAGTAGTGCGTATCTTCCGTTTCCATATATAAATTAATGCTGTTTAGAACAACTCCAAGTATTTACTTCTTGAACATGATATCTACCAAAATCCTCCCTACGTATGTTTGCTATCCTGATTTGAATTGTTCATGGGTGCGATAAGGAGGAGCCGTACCCTCGCTCATGGTTTGCAGCTCAAGTGATGATGTCTCCTTCGCCGAGCGTCTAAAAATAAAGGGATTTTCGCCAACCATCCAAAGAGAGGGTATCGGAGCGCCGGCGCCGACTATCGCATCAATGCTTTCGTTTTCTAAAATATTGAGTGCCAGGATGTCATTTCGCTCTTTTTTTGTAAGTGAAACAAGAGATTCTAAGTACTACTCTGAGATGTGGTAGCGATGTTTTAGTACCAAAACAAAATCTTTGCAGATGGTTACGATGATTCTGTTGCAGGGAGAACGGTAGGCCACCTGAGAACTCCATTCTTTACTTGCCATTTGTGATTATCAATACATCCAAGAGGTACGATTTTTGTCGTTACCTTCATTTTTTCTTGTTTATAGGTTAAAAGTTTCAATGCACTTGTTTTCTACAGCACAACGGTTGATTGCGCTGTATCGGGCGATAGATCGGAATTTCTTTTCCACTTCGATCAACCTTTTGAAGTACATGATGATTTCGAGGTGTGTTTTTTTCCTAGGAAAAGCACAAGATTTCGATTTCATTTGTTGTAGCAAATATTAGCTGCTAATTAACGCCGTTTCAAAACTGAATTTGGTTGATTTTTTCTTTGTCTTAGGCTTTAAAGCGACTGGGTTACTCTTATGGATTGGAACATAACGCTTTAAACCCAGAAATGATGGAGCATATCGACGAGTTCATCCCTCCTGCTCTTCGGGGATATATACCAAAAATTTTAGGAGGTGACTTTCTTACAGCTCCGTTCAACAAAGTCGTTTCCACGTTGTGCAAGCGTTCATATTTTCTTCTTCTTCTGTAGATTATGACTCATTTCTAGTATTCTCGTGATATGGGAAATCATCGAACTAATATTGTCCCAGCTTTTTTTAATAGACGGTTAATTGATAACGGTAAATTAATCGTCTATGAGAGATTTGCGTTGTGGAGGTTCTCTCAAGTTTTCCGACGCTGTTTTGGTTTCTCTTGGTAATCTCGTTTAAACTTTTCCTTTTTTGTCGGATTACTTTCACATCCAGTGCAACATCTTTCGCAGAACAAATCTTTAAATTTAAATCATTTGGAAATGCGTAATTTTACCTGCTTGGTAATGTAATAGATTCATTTGCACGCTCCTTTCGTAAGCAGTGAATGCCTTTTCTTTAGGAGAAATGTCAGACTGGGAATCAAGAACAAGATCAAACCCACCACCATTGCAGTACGTCATTCGAGAACCTTCACAAGGAGAGAAGCTGTAAGTTTTTGTCTTATTTTCCCCATGATAACTACAAAGTATTTCCGTGAAAACTTCCTTGGTTGGAGCTATTTTATTGTATCACATTGCAAATGAAGTCAGCCGAGCTTTGGATAATGTTGATTGGATCTGCCTCAGACACTGTATCATTTAATGTTATTCAAAATACACCACTCGAATCCAGTCACTCTACGAATGTGTGTCATGTGGCTCGCAAGCAGTCCTCCATTTTTTTCCACATTTTCTTGAGTACAAACTTTAACAAGCACGCGCCTTATAATTAGTCGAAGAAGTTTTCAAGTGCTGACTAAATTGACATGAATACGTAAAATATTTTACCTATTTATCGCACAATCTCTGTGTGACGATGGCATTGACACTAAACGTTAGCTGTTCATAAAGATCAATATAGATCTTGGTTACTGCTCGAGCATATCAGTAAAATCTCTGTAATTTGAAGTAAGGTTCCACTTAAAGTATCTCCAGTATGTGGATGTAGATGAAATCTGAAAATCCATGTGGGATATTTCGATCCCTAGGTCTCACTTCAGCATCACACTGTAGTAAACTCAACTTCACTCTGGGATACAACTATTCCTAGTAGGAGTTTAGGTGCTAATATCACAGCTCACACATCTCATGTGTGAACTCGCTAGCTTTCGTTCACTTCTTTTTTTCCGCAATAGCATCGATATTATCGCTTTAGACTGCTTACTCCTATTTGAAACTAGAGATTGTTGAATTACTAAGACAAAGTTCTGCTATGGATTTGTATTATATATATATATATATATATATATATATATATATATATATATATATATATATAATACTTTTGAACTCATGGCTGTATAAGTTTTAGATGTTTTTTTTTACATAAGTTTTATATACTACCAAACGGAATTGCGTACAGGCATTCAGAGAAAAATTAAAACATTGCAATTTAATATACGTCAGGAAGTCAGTTTATGAATGAAAAAAGATATTGTTATTATTAGAATTTGTAACTGACAAGAGAATTGCACGTAGTCGCTTACATTTTTATGTCACATTGCTAGCAAGAAATCCCGGTTGCAGAGGATTGTGAAACTTTTTCTAGGCACACCTCCATGTTTGACCTCCCTGCTTCCGATCACTCCAGTGATGGATCTTATGCTGAAATGTCACAACCTATCTACACAGTTCCCGATGGTTACGCATATGCATTACCAGCTTATGAAACCGAACTTGGAGAAGAGATAGATCTTGTTGAGGACCAAGGCGATTATACTAGCTATTCAGCGCCTGGCACTAGCACTAGTTACGAAGTTGTATCTAACACGGTAGATCGTTCTCGACCTTTGATTGCACAACCAACGACGTGTTCGATTCCACGACTTGTGTCCACCGCTGATGTACCTGAGTACTCAAGTGATCGTCCTTCTACTTCTAAGGTATTTGTTATCGTCTCTAAACAACAGTTGTTTTCTAGTTGTTAAAGGCGAGAGCGTTTCTTGTTGAAGTTCCTCCACACGTTCCGTTTTCATGACATTAACATCGTTCAGGGTATGCCTCGAGCCACTCTTGTCAAAAGGCCGATTTTCGCAGTAGGCAACTCTGTATACGGAAAGATGCCAGTCGAAGTTCAACATGACATAGGATACGCTCCTGTGAGAATAGTAAAGGCCATGACGTGGTATCATTAGCAGAGTTTTCCGTGTTTTCTGAGTGAAACCTTATTTCAGACTGTACAACCAAGCAAACGGGCAAAAACAGGGAATCCGGTATACAATTTATAAATCCCTTGGCTGGACTCTTCTGTTGTTCACCTGCGAACAGCCTATAGTTTATGTGATAGTGTTCCCTGTGTCTTTTTCACTATATGCGCAGAATTTTCTGAAAGCCATTCAGTCCAACGCGCCAGGACGTTCGATGTTTTGCCATAATCAGTTTTCCTAGGTTGTTGTATGAGTATCTGCCACCTTTTCTGTTAAACCTCCTTTAGCCGATTCTCTTATACTCGCTTGCCTCATTGAGCTGATGTCTAACATGGCTAATTTGTATGCTCCTGACGTCATTCATTCGGTATCTCTTAATCTTTTGATATGTTTTAAGTTACAGCCACATTACCGTGATTATCGCATTACCTATAGTTTACTTACCTTTGAAGTTACATGCACATTTTAATAAAATCTTGAATCTAAACGGGTTTGCGAATCTACGACCTGATGGTTCACATAGCCACTCCAGCATACATGTTTGTTAGGAAAGATTTTGCTCAGATCTAATTTCGAAATTCAAACCATTGGTAGTGTTGAGTAGAAATGTGATGTGAACTGTGACACAAACCATCTAGGAATTAAAAAAATGAGCAAAAGCAAGAAACAACGGACCGTTAACGACTGGTTAAGTCATGCATGGAAAATAAGGACCATCCTCTTCTTCAATGTAGGGGAGTGGTCCACATATCGCAACGGAGCTAGCAAAAGAGAAAATTCTGCTCCCAAAACTGGGGAAGAATCAGTGTACCAGAGATGCGAATTGTTGCTATAACATGTCTTTAATTTATTTCGGAACCAAGCATTTTAATTCGTCCAAAGAAACCGCTTTTTATCAGTTACATTGTTTTTGCAAACTAGCTAAACATTCAACATTCTAACTCGTCTCACTCGTTTCAGCTTCGAATCCTCCATTCGAAGTACTTGGAGTGGATCACTCAACACTGTTCTAATTGGGCTGTATTCAAACTGCACTTGGAGCGCATAGAATCGTTCCTGGAGCACAAAAGTTGTTCTTAAAGGCGTCACCTCACGAATCGGGTGGTACGGGTTTCAGGTGGATTATGCCTATACGGGGTCGTAGATTGTGGGGAAGAGGGTGATTCCATCCTGTATCAGTGGAAACGGACGACTTCGGAATGCTGTTTCTTATGACGGCTTCTGTTGCAATGCGCAACGTTTGTGCCCCGCCCAACTCCGTCCCGCTTGCGATTCGTCGAAAACTCATTCTGGCGATTCGCAGGCGAGGGGTGGCGCGCTGCAGTTGAGAACGTCGTAGGAAACAGGGTTCAGGGGTCGTCCGTTTCCACTGATACAGAAAGAAATGGACGGAATCACCCTCTTCCCACAATCTATGACTCCGTATAGGCATAACCCACCTGAAATCCATACCACCCCAGACCTCGTGGGGTGATGCCTTTAACTGTCAAACGTGGATTGCAGAAAAACCACCTCTCAAGCCATTTTCGGTTTCCTTGAAAATGCTACATGGTGTGACTTAGGTATTCATTTCCAGTAAGCCTATTTGGAGAGCTTGGTGAGGTTAAAGCACCAGTAGTTCCAGCTCTATCTTTTTTTCTCTTACTTCTTTTCTTCTTCTCTTCTTTCAACTTCAGTCAACACGTCATGGATGCTCGAAGATTAATGCTTGGGTTTTGAGGCATCGTCCGACTCAGCTATTCACTTCCAGTGGTTGATTTTTCATTTTCTTTTAGTTGATTAGCTATCGCCTTCTTAAATAGGAAGACATTTATCACTTAAGGGCAGCATACCGCGAATCTGACGTGGTGAGGGAATCCGCGGGAAAAGGTAGAGATGGGGGCGTAACTTGTGGTATCCGAGGTGGTCCCGCTCATCTCCCCCTAATTGTCGTAAAGAAAAACCGCGTGAGAACCGCTTTAGTTCCTAGGTACGTTAGAAAGCTCCTCTGTGCACACAGTCCAGTTCCAGGTAGATGGGCGGAACCAACCCTGATCCCACAATCTATAACAATGACTCTATATTTTCCCGCGGATTCCTTCAATAGGTCAGATTCGTGGTATGCCGCCTTTAAGGACGGTTTTTGTGCTCAATGGAGTTCCTCAAAAGTGCCGCTCAATTAGAGCAGTATTGAGTGGCTCCAACTGCACTATACCTCCTTGTCTATTAGTGGACAAATCTCAATAGTGCCATTTTCGTGAAAGGCGCTGTTTCTTATAGTCTTTATGCAAGCGTACGAGAGTCTTTCACACAGGATCCTTCTTTCGGCGTCTTTCACAAAGGAGCCGTCGTGGTCGTTTTCACTTTACCCTCTGGCTGCGGATGCGCCATGTCGGCTCGCAGCTAACCGGCCGGGATTCTTCTAGGATGTTCTGGTGTTTGGGTGTTGTGTGTTCAATATAAGTAGAGTAGTGCATTATATATATATATATTATATATATATATATATATATATATATATATATATATATATATATATATATAGTATTTTATATATATATATATATATATATTTGCAAGTTACAACACTTCTGTTATTTACTTGTTCCATGCTGACGATATCGTTGAGATTGGTTATTAGTTGGCTGTTGAAAGAGACGTCCCTTGGAAGTATGTTGGTCGCATTCCGATCTGTGATATGACTTTTGCGGTTATCGCGGCGTTTTTGGTTGGTATCAAGCCCCAACGCTTGGACATTTATTAGTCGTTTCCTGCCTTTCATACCCAGTTTCTGCTACGACATTGTCACGGAAGTGTCGATAAACTAGTGGCTGTTTTTTTTTAGTAGTTCAACTACACAGTGATGGCTGTACCAGTGCATACAGGATCTCGATGATTCGGGAAAATGGAATCAAATTGCACAGATAGACCAAACTTTTGGCTTTCAGATGAGTTGGAGATTACGGGTGTGAGTAGTTGGGTCAAAACGATTTGAAGCACGGACAGCTGCGTAAGCAGCTGCGCTCGAAGCGGTGCGGTGAAGACAGCGGTTTGAATCGAGGTGGGACCATCGCGAACTACAGAGGTGGGTGGCGGTAGCGAGGATCTTTACACGATCCCAACCGTTACGCTCCACCGCACCGCTTCGAGCGCAGTCACTTATGCAACTGTCCGTGTTTCATGTCGTTTTGACCCAAGTATAAAAATTGATCCGTCCATTGATATGGGTTTCAATGCTTTGGCCTATATTTATTCTTGACGCATTGCAAATAGCTTTTTTGGTGTACGCTGAGCAGAATATGATAAGCGCTTTGTCAGAAAGTATGTATTTTATTGAGTTTTAAGCTCTCTTTTTACTCTTAACAGAACCGTGAAACTAAACGGTTATATGTTGATCGCGAGTATGATAGCCACTTTTTCCGAAATCGTTTCTTGATTTGTTGATTACTCTCTTGAATCGCCATAACCTCATTTATAGAAGTGTTCACGCACTTCAACTATGGATGGTATTGCAGAAATGCAATGCACAAACATCATAGCAAGTTGTGGGTCCCTCCAACCATCATATCGAAAAAATTGAAAAGTTGATACTCAAGGGCTCGCGTATGAGGCGAATGCCAAATGCAGCTGGTATATGTGTTTGTATGGGCGGTTGCAACGTCTCCGTCAAAGTATACGTTTTTCGAAAACATAACGTGTGTACATAAAATACATTCCATACGAATCCGGGTAGCGGCATCTGGCTAAATATGGATACCGTCTCGTATACAATGATCCACATACTTACCAAATCAAAATGTCACTTGAAACATAGTTGAAGTGGTTGAAGTTATGGAATTTGCTTCGTGATCTGTTCCGTGGTAATAAAGTTTCAGATATTCAGCATGAGAAAAAAGTTCAGTGCTCATCATTTTTCACAAGAAATAGAACTTCTGCTTAGTTACTACGATAACTAATTTTTTTTTGAAGAAATTCTTTCTAGTTTGAGATCTAAGAACCTTATGTAGCAACGTCTTTCTCTTAACCTGCTCCCGTGTTAACTACTGATTACATTCTCTTAGCTTTTTCTTTAGGATAAAAAGCATGGAAGTAGCCGGGAATACGTTTCACTATGCTGAATTGAATGTTCGTCACACTGGTAATGCTGATAGGACACTTGCTATGGTAAAACGTGCAGTAAAAATGGGGTACGACACTGTTGCTATCAACATAGATATTGGAGACATTGTCCCCAGCGAGAGCATCGTTCGTTTAATTTCCTTTATACTATGACTTGTAATGCTTTTGGATCGATTCAATCGCCACTTGTTCAGGATGAGCATATGCTGCCTCAGCCCAGCTTAGAAAATACGGACAAACCTCCACCAAAGAAAAAACCGCGAAAAGATGAAGATCGGAAAGTTAGTTCAGATAAGATTATGCAGTTTATTTCTTGTAATTGGCTCTAACCAGGGGCGCGAACAACAATTGCCAGAACCATTTCTCATAAATGAATCTCAGCTCGATCTCAGCGATTTACAGAGACTTGGGAAGAAATTTCGGCAGTTTAGGTGGGTTCACTCTTGGCGTAGGTGTTGTCACTTATCCTTGTCCGGATGTCTGCAGTATGGGTTCGATTAGAGCAGAGTGGGGATAGAGAGTTTTTTTTCCATGTGCGACTTTCGATAAACCTCGGCATGTTAGTGCTTCAATAATTGTTTTCTTTAGTAGAGCCGTACACGAGGTTGTTATAGTCCTTTATTCGTGGCTAACGTTTCGGCAATATCGCCTTCTTCAGAGCCTGAAAGGGGTGAAATCGAACGTGACTAATCCGATCAAACGCTTTATCCGCCCAACAAAGAAAGTCCTACGTTAACCGTTGGGCCTCATAACTACCAGTGGAAGAAAACATCGTACCTTAGGATCAGCTGACTATCCTGCCACTGCTAGATACCTGGTGTGAGGTGACTAGCGCAATCAAATATCAGCCTTAAATAAGGCGCGAGTTCCCGCGTAATGGAGAGGCATTCCTCCTTGCGATTCATTTTTGGACTCATGGAGTGGATCCAAAAAGCCTCCAGAGCCTTGCGCGCCGCAATGCTAGGTTCGCGCGCCAAAATCGTGATCTTAACTTCAAAATCTTCTCCGTTATGACGCCGCACCCTGTGACCACCCAATGCAGTGGAGTCACATGATTTCCTTTTGCCGTCCAGGTGTTCTTTGATTCGAATACATAGTGGTCTAGCTGTTTCTCCTATGTATTCGTCACCACACTGTACACAGCAAATCATATAAACAACACATGAACTCATGCAATCACCCTCGTTGTTATCCGGGTATATTTTACACTCCGGTGTCGTGCAAATACGATCATATGGGCGATTACGAATGAGTATTTGCTTAAGGTTACTAGGGAGGAGCTCCACGATGGCGACAGATTCTTCAAGTTTAGCTTTCCTCAGACACCGCCGAATAGCAGCGCTAACCTCATCGGAAATAAATGGTACACAAAAGGGTACTTTCTCCATACCAGATTTATTTCGGGTTTGTGCTCTTTTTGTGATAGACCGCATAGTTGTGTAGCCGTTACTGACCGCAATTTTCCTAGCAAGCTCGATGGATTCTCGTCTTTCTTCTCTTCCAGTGCAAACGGAGGTGGCCGTGCGAAACATGTTTCGTACTACCGACCTTTTAACTTGTGCGGGATGGGCACAAAGAAAGTGAACTAAGATATTTTTATTACTGGGTTTGCGGTACCACTTTGTCCTGTGCGTTCTGTTTGAAATATGCACTTGGACGTTAAGGAAGGGTAACCATTCTCCTTTGGGCTTATCCTGAGTGAACTTTATATACTCCGACTGCTCATTTAAAATCTTGAAACAGTTGTCCATCTCTGCTTGAGACGAACAGACAAGGAAACAGTCGTCGATATATCGGCAATATAGCAAAGGTCGTGTTTCCCAAATCGGTGCCTCAATCTTAGCCATGAAAGCAATGGCTAGCGTTGGCGCCAACCGTTGTCCCATGGCAAGACCCCTGATTTGTGCAAAATAGTTGCCCGACCATCTAAAGACAGTGCATTTGAGACATTCCCTGAGAACAACCATCAACTGCTCCACGGAAAAGCCATACATGTTTATAGAGCTCTGGTGTTCAGTTAAAAGCTCAAAAACTGCCTGCATAGCCGAGTCGTTGGAGACGTTCGTGTACAATGCAGTAACATCGAAAGACTCCATTACGCATGAGTTATCAAAATGCGTGTTCTTTAGGTAGTCCAAAAACATATGGGTGTTCGTAAGGTGGGCTGGTACGAATTTTAACAGCTGCACCAACACTACGTTTAAGAACCAAGCGATCCTATCTGTGGGACCTCCTACGCAGCTTATGATAGGTCTTACCTTCTTACGTAGGACTTTCTTTGTTGGGCGGATAAGGCGTTTGATCGGATTAGCCACGTTCGATTTCACCCCTTTCAGGCTCTGAAGAAGGCGATATTGCCGAAACGTTAGCCACGAATAAAGGACTATAAAAACCTCGTGTACGGCTCTACTAAAGAAAACAATTATTAAAGTTTTTTTTTTTTTTTTTTACGAGCAGACGAAGTGCGCGCTTTGAAGCCGACTCGTTGCGGTCACCCGGATAAAGATAAGTACCAGGAAGTACTGCTGTGAAATATTCCTTAGAAATATGCTTAGAAATATTATTTAGTGTAAACTATATTTTTAGTCGAATAACTTTCACACTGAATGACGCTACGGTCATCCATAACATTTTCAACAACCCACGATTGCGCCGTTTCGATCTTGTGGCAGTGCGACCAGGTGATGTGAGCATCCTCACCACTCTCACTAGAAAAACTGATGCCGTCGACATAATTACCATGAACCCCGAAACTCACGTGAGTGGATTCTGAGCTCTACTTTGTTAATTTTACCAATGAATTATTTAGGTTTCTTGGTTACACAAGTCAAAATTTATGGAAATGATTCGTGCAGAAGGAGTTGGGTTTGAATTCACATATGCATCGGCATTACTTCCAGCCAATAGGAGGGCGGTAAGTGTTATTGTAAGAATAAGTATTTGAAATTCTTCCCTTTAAAATACGTAGAAAAAACTATTTGAAAACTTCATTGTACATCTGGCTTGTACCCAACGTATAAACATTCCGTGGTGCTTGCTTCGCCAGCACTTCATCTAAAATTTTGTTATTCTTAATGAGTAGAATCTAGTACAAACTCTGCGATGGGATAAGAAAGGACGTTTACTGTGTTGTTTTTCTGATCGATACTTTTGGCAACTTTTTTCGACATCCCATGCTTAAGTATTCTAGGCAATTCCATGTTGCCGGAACTGATTCGTTAATTATTAGTGCATTATTGATTACATTTTATGCTTTTATTTAACTTCCCATGGTGATAGAAGGCTAGCTGTGTATTGGAAAAACGACACATAGTTGTTGTTTTACGCTCCCAGCCGAGTTTTTTAACAATGCTAAAGCAACTGACAGTTGAATAATAAATCTTGTGCCATAACATCCATTCTTGCTTTTTTATGTTTTTTCTTTTTGTTTTCCTTTTCATCAGGAATATTTTGAAACTCAGGGCATTCCCCTGTTTTTTCGAGCTGCGCTTTTGTAAACAATTTCAGTGTCTTCATAGTGGACGGTTTCTAATTCGTGGTCTCCGTGGTCGAGGTGTTGTAGTGAGTAGTGGTGCATCTTCAATGTATGAACTACGTGCACCTGTAGACGTAATGAACATGTCTATTCTGTGGGGCATCCAAGGAGACCACGCAAGGCTAGCGATAAGTGGTACATTATTGGTTGTATTAACATTTATATTACATTTATTTACATTTTTTCAAGTGCTGTAGCTAGTTGCTTTTTTCCATCAAGTTAAAGTAAGTTGAAATTATCTCTACTCGGATCTAACAAATATTTTTCTGCTGGCGAAAACCTAATGCCGCTGTATGAACATCGCATCTTTTTTGTGACGTTTGTGGTTGCACGACTACATTTCCGAAACTTGAATAACTCGCAGTGGGAAACATGTAACTCTCCTATTTTTGACGTGACGTTTCTCAAGAAAGTATAAGAATGGAATTCGCCATTAAAGCAAAAGCAAACGTGTCACTTTTCTAGCGAAAAATATCTTTCTATCAATATATAAATATCGACATATGAAATGAAAGGATTAATACCCAACAAATGTTGACGTATTTAAAAATGACATTGCTTTCGGGTATCCCTAATCATCTTTTCAGTACAAACAATTGTCTGATTTGAATACATCAGTGCTATTCTAGGTAATGCTAAACAAATTTTGTTGCGGGCTGAGGCACGCAGAACAGTTCGTGGTGCTTTACATGTATCTCCATTGGAGATTACGAGCAACGAAAATGGTATGAAGAGCATTGACGCTTCCGTTCCTGCTTGCCGTGTTACAAGTTCTTGTGCTTTGGAACGTCTTCTGAATGTAAAGGAGTTTCGAGCACAGGTAAATGGTGGTAGAGTTACAAAAAGTACCTCCATAAAATGTTTAGTGATTTTGCGTATAAATTCGAGGTTTACTTCATTCAATTTTCGGAAGCATATATCTCGTTTGAAAGAAGCTTCTCTGTTACGTCCTCTTACAGTATTTTTTTTTTGTGTTAGATCGATTGTGTTTAGGTGGAGGTTATTCCTACAGAAGCAGATGCTACATCCCCGTCAAGTTCAGCTTCATAGAATTAGTAGGGGAATTGTGAGGTTAAGCTTACTTTTGTTGTTGATTCTTGATAATTTTTTGTTATTTTTATTGTATTGTCTTGTTCCAATAAATTTTGATCCTTAACCGAACGTTACTGCTATAGTTCCTACGTAGAATAGCGTCTTAGCGTTTTGCAATTGCAACAAATCAGTTATTTTGTCTGGCTAACGTCATTGAAGAAATAGAGTTTCAGAATGAGATGGCTGGAAAATCTCAGGTTGTGGTCGGCGTGGAAAATCCGGCGGATATTTCGGTTGCAAGGTCAAACAATAGCGCCCATTCAGTGGGGAGAACCGCTACTTACGACCTTCCCTAGTGCAACACTTGATGCAAGGTTAAACTCCGATCGAGCCAGAAAACTTAGGTCTATTGTTTACGAAGTCAAGGTTTGGTATCACACCTAACAACTTTTCTTCGCAGCATTTCTAATGTTTTCCTATCCAATTCCAGACAATATCCATGTTAACCAGACATTTCCCTTCAAAAATTTTGGACGATGATTGGCTGGTGTTACTTGATTGCCAAACAAGGAAACAAAGACTTGACTACTTGAAATTTCTCCGTAACCGAGAGCGCGAGAGAGAGAAGGATATGGAGAAAAAGCGACTGAAGGAAATATCTTCTTCCTTGTTTGTTCAGGAAACTAAATGTGAACATTCATCTCCCTTATATTACCCTACTGCAAAACTTGGTAAATTCCTAAGTAAAGAGCTACTTCGCAGACCGCTTCTATTTATTTCTGCTTTTATTTTAGCGAAAGAGCAGAGACGTCAATTATGGCAGAGGGTGGCTAACGCTTATCGATGCGGTGCTCCGACACTCGTGATAGATTGTCGTTTCCTTCCTCTGCTTTCGCCTAGAGGAGCAGAGCTAACCTCAATCCAGCTCAAATATCTTATCAGTGAAAATCGTGACAGCAGGTCAGCAACTGATGGTTCTTTTCCGCTCGAACAACATAATGCTCGAAGTGTTTAGCGCGCCATGGCAACTATACTTCGCAAACTTCGACCTTTCAAATGACAAAGTTCGACGGCTCAAACGCAGGTGAATTTTCGACTGCTTTGAGAAGGTAGTTAGCGTAAGTCCATTGTTTCCAACAACGTCTACATCTTAGTCTTTCAGCAAATGTGTTTCGCATATTTTTCTGTGATACAGAAAGACCACTTTTCTAGACACTTGTCAGTCATTGACTCTTCTTCTGCATGCTCTCCAGTGGTGTTAACCATTGACTATACACACATGTTTGGACGCGAACGTATAGTGTATCTTAGTCCCGATGCAGAAGAGGAGCTGGAGGATGTGGATGACGAAAATGTAAGTAATAAGTTTGAACTATTCAGTAGGACTTTTCTGATGTGAAAAAAGCTGCAGGTCTACGTTTTGGGTGGTATAGTTGACCGTGTAGTTGAACGAGGAATTTCTCGACAAGCTTCTTTGGAAGCTGCTACATCCGACCGAGTTTGCTGCAAGAGGTTGCCTCTCGATAAATACGTGAAGTATGTTGGCCATTCCTGAAACAAAAAAGAATTTGCTCGAAGATCAAACTTCAGATGGAAGAGCGGCAATAAGTTCCTCACTCTGACAGCTGTTTCTTCTATTCTACGAGATGTGAACAATTCAGGTGGTGACTGGGAGTCCGCCTTGAGAAGGTGTGTCTAGTAATGATTTGTTGTTACATTATTCACTACCTACATATGTATGTGCTTGTCTCAGTCACCGCGACAAATTAACCTGCAGCGAACTATGGAACTTTAGTAGAGGTGTTCTTATGAGGAAACAAAAATAGTACTCTCAATAATTATTTTTCAAGGATTTCCACATTTTGTGATATCTTAGGAATTGAATACCAATAATTTTGTGTCAAAGTAAACGCGTATAAATGGAACCTGTTCTCTGTATTCGAAACCGTCATTTAATTCATTTTCAATAATAATATTGTTATCAGAGAACTATGTATTTCAGGAATATTCCAGTCCGCAACATCAGATCTGCTGAAGAGAAATGTGCAGCTGGTCGACAGCTGCATGAAAAAATTCGCCACTTTGATAATCAACTTTTGCAGATTTTGGATCGCGAAATTGGCCAGGAGCCTCTATAATGGTGATTGAAAATTACATGCATTTTTGTTCTATCTTTCAAATGTTATGCGGATTTTGTTCATTATTCAAAGAAAAAACGTTTGATATCGATCTTCGCAATTGCTCAGAGCGCTTCTGAAGGTGCCTTAAATACATCTTCTGCCCAGCTCTTGGTAAACAAATTGCAGCATCGCAACGCAAGCGCGCAGTTGACTTTGTTGAATTGGACGCGGTCTAAATGTATCCGGATGCGAACGATGTAGAAGTCCAACAGCAGCTGCCAATATTCACATCTTTCTGAACATCTTTAGAACGAAATTTGATGGCACCATCTATCGTCTGTCTGGTAACCTTGCAGGTGGCAGGATGTAAGAGGTTAAAGTGAGGAGGACCTGCCTCTGCGAATGTCCACTCATGGGATATACTCCCAGCTTCTGCTGTGCCATGATTGACTCCATTTTTATATTCATTTGAGAAAACTGGACTGTGTTGGTACAGGATGTATGCACGCATGCATGTATGAATGTGTTTACATATGTAGAGATTGTATTATCGGTGATTCGACAAAACTTTCTAATATAACGACTGAAAGGCGCAAGAGATTAATCAGAATCGCCTCCAACTACTCCATCTTCTTGTTCGTTCATCTTGAGAAATTTTCTGTGATTCTGCAATGGTCTTGGTGTCTCAAACAGTGTTTGTACTGTGAATGGATCTGTTACGGGAAATTGGAATTGTTTTGGAAACCATGAATTGTAGTGCGTCCATGCCCATTCTTAGGCATCAGAATTCAAAACAGCAATATTTTCTACTTCTACTCACATTTAGTCAGATTCAATGCACACAACCTCTGACAATATATTACATTCTAAATGAAACTAAAATAATGAATAATATGTACAAACACATAGCCCCTAGTTCACTAGTAAGCATTCTTGAAAAAGAAAATTTTAGAACTGAACACTGTACGAGTATTGTACGACTAGGGTAGCTATCACAAAGCGACCGTTATAAAAAAAATGTATAACGCATATTTGACAAAACAAAAAGATCAGGAACAAGCTTCTAGCGTGCTGTTTCAAAGCCAGGAAGTCCAGCAAATATCGCAGTTCTGTCGAGCTGAAGTGATCATAATTGGGAACAGATTTCAATCAATGAAACCACGTGAAAACTAGGAAGAGCACATCCACATATCATCAGGAGCAAGAGAAACTATCTACATAATGAGGCTCCGTAAGGGATGGATCTTTTCACTTAGCTACAGCAGATAGATTAAACTACAAGATAGAACTGACCGGGTCCTCAGAAGAAAATACCGAAGCATACCTTAAAATCCTTCCAAGCATCGCAAAGTTGTACAATGAATCCATCCGCCCGTGAATATGGAAGCACGTACCCTACTCCAGTGTGATTCACATCGCAGGGTAAACCCGAAAAGTAGCCATACTCTGACCCCATATCCGTGGCAGGACTAAAAGAGGTATAATAGAACGAATGAAAACGCAGGCGCTCAAGAGCGTTTCCACTGCACAGGGCTCGTTCTGTCCTGTATATATTTAGAGGAAAAAAAACGCAGTCGTATTCATGTTGTGCAAATTCAGATATAACATATAGCTCGGGCAATCAAAAATGAATTGAAAGCTAATGAAGTCTCGTCTTCAAAAACAACATCAGGTTTTTTCATTCCTGAGGAACTCGTTTACTTCCAGCTTTTCTTTCATGATAAACCAAGTTTTTTTTTTAAATACGTTTTTAATATGTGGTTCTTGCGTAAGAATTTCTGAAATCCTCGACGCATCCGACACAAAAAAAATTCAAATTTAAGCCTGACAGTGCTACGTGCACTTTCAACCCCATGTAGAATTCTAGATAAGAGGGTAGTCGAGGAAAGTATTTTTAAATGGAATCTCATAAGTTGCATGACATCTCATGAGAACTATCCGGCTTTAGAACTGCTTTCCGGAAACTTCAACTTCTTTCCGACTTCTGAGCTTTGCAACTATAAATTGGAAAGCAGTACAACTTAGTCCTAGGAAAGTCCTAAGTCTGTCTGTTTCTTAATGAAGATATTTTACGAGTTTTAGCAGAGTTCTCAGTACTGCAAACTACATCATCCTTATAGCTAAGCTTTAAATTAAAAAATTCCAGCTTAATCTCAGTCCAACCTCTAAAAGCATCGTTTATAATTCGGCATATGAAACAAATCTGCAAACTAATTACAACTAGATCTAAAGTAGACAAGAAAATATCACTACAAATCCAGGAAAACATTGTTTAGTCCTGTAGTCCTTGTTTAGTACTCCTTGCTAATACATCGTGTACATAAGTGATCCATCTTTGAACAATCACCTTGATCACCTTGACTCCCGTTGATCTTCGAACTGGTCGAGCGGGCGCCAGTAATTCTTCCATTTGTCCCGATCGCGTGCCAGAGTAGCCCAGTGGTTCCTCCTTTCGTGGGACACGAAGAGCATCATATTTTTCTTTGAAGGACTTCGTGAAGAAATCTGACCATCGGGTCGGCGGTCTTCCTGTAGTGCGCTTAATATCGCGGGGAACCCAGTCGCTCACGGCTCTGGTCCAACGGTTGTCGTTAAAGCGCATCACGTGTCCGGCCCACCTTATTTTACTTTCCTTGGCAAACGCGGCGGCGTCTCTAATCTTCGATCGCTGACGTGGGAGAGGACTTCGAATCCCGTCCCTCACTTGCGTGAAACGGGATACTCCTAACATCACTCTCTCAATTGCGCGTTCAATGACGCTCACCGCGTTTTCTTCCTGCTTGCGAAATGCCCAGGTTTCCGAAGCATAGGTCAAAGCAGGAAGTACGGTGGTGTTGAAGAGGTGAGCACGGAGCCGGGTGTTCCTGGTCTTCTTCACTACATCCTCGATGCTCTTGTACGCTCCCCAAGCCGGTCGTCACCTCCTGCCCAGCTCAGGGGTCAGGTAGTTCAGTTCCCGACCCAGATAAACGTAGCTGGTGCATTCGGATATGTTCGTTCCGTTGAGCGTGAATGGGGCATCCGAGACCCATCCGTTCCGCATGAACATCGTCTTTTGTAGATTCAGCTAAAGACCGATGCATCCACATGTTTCGTCGAATTCGGTCAGCATTCGTTCCGCTTGGCTGATGCTAGGTGTTATCAGTACGATGTCATCAGCAAAGCGCAAATGGTGTAGCTGCCGACCATCAACCTTCACTCCCATGTCGTCCCATTCCAAGTTTCGCATTGCGTTCTCGAGGGTGGCTGTGAATATTTTGGGTGAAATTGTATCACCCTGTCGGACCCCCTCTTCACGTCAATGATGATGTTCTTGTAGAATGGCGAAATTCCGGTCGTGAAGTTACTGTACAACTCTCGAAGTACCTTTATGTACTGAGTAGGGACGCCTTGGTTGTCCAGGGCTTCCACGACCGCTTACGTCTCAACTGAGTCGAAGGCCTTCTTTAAGTTGATAAAGGTGAGACAAGAGACGGCATCTTGTACTCTCGTGATACCTCGATGAGTTTCGAAACAGTGTGAATGTGGTCAATCGTGCTGAATCCTTCTCGAAACCCTGCTTGCTAGCATGGGTTCTTGAAATCTTTGAACAATATCACAAAAAATCTTTGTTTTCGACTAGAGCAGCGGTTTTTACAAAACAAAGCTCGAAAGCTATCATCGTCAGCGCAGATCACAGAGGGTGGACACCCTGAGTTTACAAGGCGACCATCCGCGGAATTCTTCCAAACACAATATGTGGATATGAAGGAGATGTTCACCCTCAATCAGTGAGTCGTCTTGCAATTTAGTGATCAAATAACACGAAGTTTGAGACGAGGAAGTGTGAGGGTTCGACCCTTTATAAAGGTATGGAGCCAACTTTTTGACCACTCATGTGTAACAAAGACTGATATTGTTGAAGCAATAAGGATGAAATGTTTGGAGTTAATCGAAGCATTCAACTTCAATTCAGAATACGTTTTCAGGTTTAAGGACCCGTTTACGGCCTATCCAAAGGCTAGCAAAAGCACCAACCCGCCGCTTTTATCATTTAAAGAAGTCTTGCTGAAAAGCACTGACATGACCTATGCCGCACTATAAACCGTCCAATAACAACGAACCTCTAATAATCGCGCTAGGGCCTACTAGAATACGTTATCGCGCCAGTGAAAGGTACTATACTTCCTGAGGAGTGCAGGTCTGAGAAGTAAGAACATTTCCGAAAAGCACTGCTTGGAGATGACATCGTCGCGAGACACTAGAGAAAAAGGTGGGAGGAGGGAGGAAAACACCTATTAACGAAGGCCCAAAATCTTTCGCTAATACATTCAAAACACAATCGGAAAATCTAAGGAGTTCCAGTCCTGAGAATGTTTCGAATATTTTGGAATTCTCCATCCTTTCTAACAGACACATAATCTTTCTTTACAATTGAGTATAATGATAACTATAAAGGTCATGCACTCCGATGAGTGCAGAATGTATGAATTTTAAGACCCATAAAACAATCACCTCAAGCTATCCAGAAAAGCAGTGGGGGTTTTTTCCTCTGCAGCATGAGCGCCACCTGTCGCATCACTTACGTCTGATGAACCACAAAGCAATTTGTGCAACTCCATTTCTATTTTCTGTGTGTTTCCAGCAGCTATGTCGGCAGATGAACTCGTTGATGGAGATTTGAAAGCTGTGAAGGCCTATAAATCCACTGCAGAGAGGAAAAAAGGAAAAAAAGAACGGAAACCCTTACCGATGTCTCGCTGAGACTGATCCTAGCCGATTTTTCTTTTGGAGCTTCATAGACTGGGTGATTCACAAATGGTGGTGTACCCTGTTGTGCTGGAATCGCAATTGGATGAGCAATTTGAGGAGCAGCCTTTTCTGCTGAGCCACGAGAAACTTTAGAAAGGGATCCTAAATAAACAGATCAATTTCACAGTTCTTATAAACAATCATAGGACTTTCGACAGAACCTCATTCAGACTAGGCAACAGGAAAATTACGTTGGTGCACACCGTAAAGATAGTGTATAGAGAAATTTTCACGGTTGAGTTCCCTTCACCAGTAAACTGGGGCTCAAACACTGGTGATAAGTACCGCTGCGAAGACGCGCGGCTCAACCAACAGAATGAATTTCGCGTGTCTCACGAAATAAGGTGTAGTGTCCGGGACGTTGCCTTAAATAAGCAACCAGTAAAGCTAGTTAGATAAGATATTGTCTTGGCAAGATATGTGCTAAGATTTCGAGAGGACTTGCAAGCCATTCTATGGGACACACGGACACGAACATTTTTGCAGATTTCGCGCGGACAGCAGTATTTGCAAACTACGCTCTGGCTCCTACCCATGACGGAGAGGTCGCAACCTAGAAAACTACTCGAACGTTGACTTTAGCACACTGAATATCTAGCAATTTTTTTTTTACATATCAGCCGCGTGGGATCTCACATTTTTTGCACGCTTATTGCCCAACAGTATCGTTGGACAATGCCTCAAAAAAGATAACAAATACCACTAAATATATAATAACTCCCAGTCCTATATTGTTCCTGTTTCCATGCTGTTCCCCAAGATCACTGGACTTGTCCCAGGCGGCAAGCAATGTTCTAAGGCATCGTAGGACATTGTCAGACGTGTTATCAGAAAATACAAAACGATTCTACCAGTTCTAAAAAAATCATAACTTACCGGCAAGCACATTAAGAACGTTCTTTCGTGTAGGGCTGTTATCAAGCGGGCGGAAATGACTTGTGTAGGGCAAGTTCTGAGCAACACCAGAAGAACTGGATGCGAATCTCGAATTAGTCCGATCAAGGAGCGACTCGCGAGAGCTAAAAGTAGCCATTTGCGATGCCAAACTTGGAGCATTGGTTGAGGCAGATGGTACGGCTTCTGCAAGTGACGGAACTGCTGGGAGCTGCATACCCTGAAAGGATAAATGTTCTTTTTGAATAATGAATCAATTGAAGTGATGAAACTAACCGTATTAGGTTTGGTGTTATACGCATTAGCAGACCCTTGCATACTTGGGAAAACCGACGATGAGAGCAAAGCGTCCATAACTGCTGATATGTCTGTGCAGAAAAAGTATGAAGACACCAAGGAAAAGTACCGAAAGGAATCCTTTATAACCTTTTGTATGCGAATCCCCCACTGCGGATAACGGCAAAGGTTT
Organism: Necator americanus; assembly: GCF_031761385.1. Lineage (NCBI taxonomy): Eukaryota > Metazoa > Nematoda > Chromadorea > Rhabditida > Ancylostomatidae > Necator > Necator americanus. Next base: position 25,008,416 of record NC_087374.1, read on the forward strand.
AGAGTCACGAAGTCTCTGACGCTCAGCAACCTGCAAGAAACGAAACAACGCCAATGGAGTAACTGGTTTCAGAAAACATACGGCAACAGCTCGTCGTTCTTGCTCTTTTACTATATATTTCTGAAGATCCTGCACGAACGGCATCACAGTATAAAAGTTATGATTTGAAAGAATTCCCAGCCGATGGAACTGATCACTGCGATCAGTTGGAAGGTCCCAAACATTGAACCATTGGATCTTCCTATGTAGAAAATGAAAATCATACATTATATTGATAAACGTACGGAAGTGAAAAAAAAATTCCTTTACCTGATTTCATTTCTCGTCTGTGGGGCAAAAGGGAAATCCGTAGGAACATCAGTAACAATGTACAACCGAACCATTGTTTCATTTACGAACTTTTGAAGTTTCTTTTCACCGCCGCGAGGGCGATGGTCACCAAAATTAAAACCCGTTTCTTCGAACACTTCACGTATAGCGCAGCTCCGTGGTTCCTCTCCTTCGTTAACCTATCAAAGCTAGGAATGATTGAAGTATTCAAATGAGGACATTGTAACCGTAAGACTGTCGCACCTTTCCTTTGGGGAAACCCCAACTGTTTTTGCTTGCGTAGAAACCTTGCACAAGTAGTACGTGGTTTAGAGATTCGTCGAGAAGGATTGCTCCGTACGTGGGAACGGTTGACTTATACCACCGCCACTCGTCGATCACCTATATTTAAGGACAATCTGACTCCGATTACAAAAGAATAGAAAAGAAACTAAAAGCAATTTATTGAGAACAGAGTTCTTACTTGGTCAACATGTGCAGCATACGGTGCAAGCTCATCACAGTGTTTAAAAATTTGCCTAAAGCGAGTTAACTTTGAAAATTTGGTTAAAGCAGTTCGCAGCAATTACAATACCTTACACAAGAATTTGTAAAATGAATGAAAAAATAAGAAAAATACCTAGCAAATTCCCTCATGCCCATCTGAGCACAGTCTTTTCGAGCCTCTTGTTTGCAGTAGAAATCAACATAGAACCAGTGAGCCAGTTCAACTTGGAAACACATGCGAACTTTGTCTGATTTCTGAAGATAAGTAGAACACATACCGAATATTGCCAAAAGAGACCTACTCGCACCTCCTCATCAGGAATATTTGCCAGAAAGCGGAACGTTAGATCCTGCAGAACCTCATGTGGTATTCGAGGCGCATTCTGGGTGCTCTTCGTTGGACTGACCGACCATAGTGAATACGATTCAACAACAGGATTAACTTGCTGCAAAGGATACCAATCTTCTAATTATAAGAAAAGAAAAAAAACACCTATAAAATAAAGCGAAAAAACGAAGTAAATTGAAAATTGTTACCTTAAAAGGCATATTTATTCTCACACATGTTAATGCTTTGGATGCGGAAGAGTTAACACATCATACCATTGGAAAAAAAAACTCACAGTATGACTGCTTTCACGTAATCTCCTTGGGGTAGAAGTAGATGGACCCACTTCCTCAGTGGTTCCTTGATTTCGGCTCATTCGTGACCCTACACTGCTCATGCCCTCATCCGCGTGGGTTATTAACAAGGGGACATTCTTGAAAAAATAAGACATCGCATATCTAACATGAAGAAATCGTAATTGCTGCAAATTACATCGATTATTAAACAAAATACCCAAGTTTTTCAGCAGGAACCATATTGATACAATCTCAAAGCGCCATAGGCAGCGAAAGGAAACTGGTTGTCATTGGCGAACGGGACGCGTTGTAATCCTAACCACCGAGATCAATGAACATTACATGCCTATCGGAAACTTGCCGATGTGACAGAGATTGCAGTAGTAGCAATAAGAACCGAAAGAAATGTTAAGTAGCTGTTGAGAGTACAAAAAAGCTAACGCATATCGCTTTCTTTTTTTATTTTAAACAAGTGTTTTAGCGGCTAAGCCGAATATTTCAGGCGTATATGAAAAAATGTACTGAAACTCACTTGATTCTGTAGACCTCCTTTTCTTTTAGATTCCGGCTTTAATTTCGAAATGATTGGGTCTATTTTTGGTCTCGGACCATGGGCACCATGCTTTGTCGGACATAACAGTGTATCCGGAGCAGATTTTCCCTAAAATGTTAATGATAATTAAATATTTGACGGAAAACGACATCCAATGAAACTTCACCAATATTCGAAATGGAGCTTTTTTGTTTTTTTTTTCAAATTGATCCACTCGAGAGAAGCGGAATATATTTGAACTTGGTTGAAGCATGGAGCTGCATATCTCGTAGTATGGTTGTAAAGGAGCAACGTTTGCCGAAATACCTGAGCTCTACTCAATGCAGCTAAAAGCTTTGTCGCTGGAGAATCTGCATTTGGATTGCCTGATGAAGACGCTGGTGACCTGCTGATATTATCCGCAACTCGACGTCTTGGATGTCTCTGGAACACATATTCAATGGTATGAAAATTTGGGGGAAAATGTAGTTGTGAGGGGGAGGGGGAGGGGCGCGGATTTAGTTATTTACTTCTAGAAATAAGGACGCCACTGAGAGTGGATCCCCAACTACATTTTACCCGAAAATTGAACTTGAGAATAGAAGTGACAAATTTTTAGTTTAGTATGGGATGATTGTGTAGCTAGTAGACATAATGCAACAAAATTAAGCAAAACCTACCTTTTTGCTTGTGCAAACACCAGAATTTTCCATGTTACAGTTGCGCACAACCACAACCTATAAGAGGAATGCGTAATGCGTAAACAATAGCTCAGTTGTTGAATAAGTCGTAGGTGATTTGGACCGGGGTAAGTCTTGTAAATGGTGAATGAACGAACAACCACTATTTTCATTCGTTGCGGTCGGTTCGTTGTGGCCGTATGAAAATTTCGCATCATGAACGCGACAAATATGGGAAAGTGAACTTAAAGGCATCACCCCACGAATCTGAGGTGGTGCAGATTTCAGGTGGAGTATACAGTATACAGGATGGGAGACTACGGAGAGGGGGTGATTCCGTCTACTTCTTCCTAATTGCCGTAAAAAACGGCCCGGAAGATACGGCTTCATTCGGTTTGGCGCACCATTTTGTACAAGAGGTTCGATTGGAGCGCGCCAGTCTTGTGCGACGCCGCATCTTCCGAGCCGTTTTTTACGGCAATTAGCAAGAAATGGACGGAGTCACCTCCCTCTCCATCCCGTATACGAATACTCCACCTGAAATCTGCACCACCTCAGATTCGTGGGGTGATGCCGTTAAGTAGGTGAGGGTATTTGTGTTGCACTGAGCGACAATGGAACGTCACTGCCACTAACACGCTTTCTCTACCTGACGCACACTCCTGTCCGACGACTCATAATCGCATACGCATCACAGTCCTCCAGCACAAAGTGCTAGTAATCATATCTAGCGTACTTTCTTTGATGATACTGTCAAATCTGCAAATATTTGAAGAAGAACTTCTAAGATATCCGACTATTCAGAGCCATTCGAGAAGTGGTATTCTCAAGCAGCTATTAACTGATAATCTGAAGTTAATATCTCTTAGTTATCTCTACAATGGATGTGAGCGAATAGTTCCTAGAGCGAAAATTGTGTCGAAAATCGGAGTGCGATGGAAACATAGTCAGTCAAAACGATATAAAGCGGTATAGTTGCGTAAGCGGCTGCACTCGAAGCGGCATGGTGGAGACATTTGGAGTCGACGTGGGGACATCGCGAAATGCAGCGATGGTGATATAGGGTCCTCTCGCGATACTAACCGTTACATGCCACCACGCCGCTTCGAGAGGAGCCGCTTAAAGGCATCACCCCACGAATCTGAGGTGGTGCAGATTTCAGGTGGAGTATTCTTATAAGGGAAAGTAGATTATGGAGAGGAGGGTGATTTCGTCCATTTCTTCCTAATTGCCGTAAAAAAACGGCTCGGAAGATGTGGCGCCGCACAATTCTGGCGCGCTCCAGTCGAACTCCCTGCAGAAAATAGTGCGCCAGAACGCCTGAAGCCGTATCTTCCGGGCCACTTTTCACGGCAATTAGGAAGAAATGGACGGAATCACCCTTCTCTCAATAATCTACAATCCCGTATACGAATACTCTACCGGAAATTCGTACCACCTCAGACTCGTGAGGTGATGCCTTTAAGCAAATGCACCGTGCTTCATGTCGTTTGATACTACTATAATTTGTGAACAAAAACGTTAAACAACATGGCTCCTAGTGTTCTTCGAAACTTATTTGGAGACTAGGAAAGTAAAATGTTAAAGAGGGTTACGGCATTATTCTATAATTGTACCGCAGCGTGCATGCTAAAATGCATAAACAACGGATACAAAATGCATACAAATAACAAGAAAAACATCTTCAAAAAGTCATAGTTCAAGCACAGCAACGAAATCGGATACATTTCTATAACAAGTCTCTCCAACATTCTTCCTTATTCCTTTTTAGAGAAGTATTAGATAGCAACCGAAAAGGGTGCAATAAAGGAAATATAACAGTCTTTACAGCAGAACATGATGGAATGCCCTTTGATATTATGAGCCCTGTAGGGACAATTACCATATGGGTATGAAGTTCGAAATCAAAAAGTAATCTGCTGCTGAAATTCTTGCTTTGAATACGATAATGGATTTTTCGAATAACCAGGATCTTAAGCCCGAATTCAGTATACGATTCAGAGATTTCGTATACTGCACTAATTGAGTGCATTTGAAAAATAAACGAGTTCAAGTAACTTACACGTTAGACTGACCTGCTACCGATTGATCTGTGGACTGATCAAAGAGTCATTCAACTCGGTCCTAAACACAATGCATAAGTCTATGAAATGTAGGAGTTGAGTACTGGATCTATAACGAGTAGACCGACAACCGAAAATCACTTTCAGCAAACTGGTTCCTGTTCTGTTTGGCTGTTAAATTTTCTCAATTTGCATGATTTCGAGACTGAATGAATAAAGAACAAACGGAGCTCAAAACTAGGTTTATTCCGGAGGTGATCAGAAGTGAAACCGCGCGAAGATTTTTGGATTCGCTTTTCAGAAAGCGACGTAGTATGGAGATCTTCTCCGGTGTTGATGAAAATCTCTCAAAAAGAACCAATGTGGATGAAAAGGATTTAGACTTCAACATCGTAGATGACCTCGAGAAATGATACCTCATACTCGAGTACATTCAACAATATCAGATTTGTAAACTATGCTAACCTATCATTCCCCAAATCACAGTTCAACCTATTTTTTTCCTTAAAAAAACGAGAACATTTGAAAACTAAAAGGCGTTAATGATGACAAATAAGCTTTTCATACATCTCCTTCGTGGAATATTCTTTGTCATTCCGGAAACATTCCAGTAAACTTGAAAGGTCCACTGGAATTTCTCCCGAATTCGAAAGTTTTAGATATCAAAGGAAAAAAAAACAAAAAGGAATTATCCAGTGCGTGATATGCAGTGAGATAGCTCACAAGGTGAAATCGTGGTTGTCGAATTTGTCGAAACCTAGTGTTTTCAGCTTGAATTTGCTACAATTGCTCGAAAAGTGTTTTTAGGCGATTGCGAGAGCTTATTAGCTTTTGAGTTTTCTCGTCATTTGAAGAAACAGAAATTATTCCAGAAGAAAGAAGGAAAGAAATATGCGTTCACAAGAAACAATCTTCGAGTAATATGTGTACACTATGTAGAGTCACCTTTAGAAATTAGAAAATTAGAAAAGAAAATTAGAAAAGCAGATCTTTAAAAAAACCTACGACGTCCGACTAGCGCTGTGATAATACCCTTCGTTAGAAAATGACAGCGATTCGAATTCGTACGAGATATCTTTCAGTTGACGTAATAGTTCAAGCGATCTGTCATAGAAGAAAAAGTGAGCGGAGATAAACCACAAGAAATAATTAGAGACAGTAGGAGAAAGAGAAGCCTCTCTTCAGTTCCTGTTTCTGATAAACCGTGTCTCTCGGAATCGCCTAAAAACACTTTAACCCTACACTAAAGCCGGACGGGACGTCTGTGAAGAAAAGCCGAAGGATGAAATTGTTGAGAGAAAAGATGAAATGCGTGCCGAATCGCATGATTCTTGCTTCCTTAGAAGCTAGAAGGAAAATTTGCACAAAATTTGAATACTTAGATTGTGTGAGATGGTGACTACGAAAACGATGGCTGCTCTGCATTTCTTTCTAAGGAATGCCCAAATTGGGGTTCAATGCAGACTCGTTCGCGCCTAATTTTCTTCATTTGAAGCTTAGTTCTGATAACAAAAATGAGCTTGACACTCGACAGAAGAACCCATAGGCTGTTTGTTCACTTTCTGAGGTGAGAAAAGTTTTTTCAGTCTTACATCAGCTTAGTTCTACTCTAGTTGGTCTACACTTCGTTAGTAATGTTAAAACCTTAGGACTTTTAAATCTTTAATTGTTTGAAGAATTCTCGCCAACGTCATTTTCTTCAAACGTCCCTACATACTTTTCCCAAGTGAAGTTAATTTCTATACGTTGACAAGGCATTCAAAGACATTAAAAAACGCTTGCGAGAGCTTTATATCATGAGATTCCATGGGCTGGAATATGAAATATTAGCCAAAAAAACAACGGTCCAAACATACGAACGTGTGATACACAAGCCAACGCAGTAATTGTTTTCTTTTTATTGTGACAGAAAGAAAGTGCAATTTTCCTTCTTCTGGAAGGTAGTCCTACTACTACATCTAGTGTTTTGTGTTGCAAAAAAGGGGGAACAAACGGGATGGTGAAAACGATGTGAAGCTCATCAAAGTTGCGTAAGCAGCTGCGCTTGAAGCAGCGCGGTGCAGACAGCGGGTTGGAATCGAGGTGAGACCTTCGCGAACTGCAGCGAAATGTTGCTAGCGAGGGTCCCTCCTCGATCCCAACCGCTATGCTCCATCGCAGCCGCTTATGCAACTGCACCGTGCTTCATGTCGTTTACAACGACTACAGCAGTTATGTTGACAGGGACCATGCAACGTTACTACCGACGTACGAAACCTTCGGGTACGTCGAGGTGCACGTGATGTGTTCGTTCAGGCACTTCCCTGCGTTTTGGAAGACAAAGAACTGAACCGCTCAAGTTCACATTAGAAAAAAGGAAAATTAGCGAGAACATCACGACGTAACTGGTACCATGATGCTGAAGGCTTCCTCAGCAGAGCTGACCAAGTAATGAAAGAAAATATAAAGTAAGCGTGGAAAATATAAAGTAAGCGTAGAAACCCCACATCATTAACCACATCAAAATTGCGCTAACAGTGAGCCTGGCAGAAGGCAGAGTGATGGTACTGGGGGGCGACTGTGCACTCACGGACATTACACGAGGAACGAGAAATTCGAAAACTCGCGAAGATGCGTCAATGGTGTGATTTTGTTTTATTTAAAATACTACAGAGAATATATATGCGTTGCTTCTATGCTGCAGGAAAAGCTACAATTTCTAGATTCTTCTTTTGGCCTAGAGCGATCCAGGGAGCTCTGACAACATCAAAAACTGCTGTTATTAGGGATCAATTTCTTCGTAAACCTATGTTTTCATTGGTTGAAGCTGCTTTTACGATGACTAATTCGAAAGTCCTCATGAATGATCTTCCAGCTTTTTAATTACATCGTCGACTTTAATTCTCTCTCTCTCCTCTCTCTCCCTCTCAAAAAAGAACTAGTTCTATTTTGCAGTATGAGGAAACTTATGAATACTTTGAATATTATAGTGCAAATGTTGTGACCAATATAGAACATGTCCCGAATACACACTAAACTGGATTTGAATGTTGCCATAGAATCCGCTGATATTCAAACCAATCAATCATTGTAGGTGTCGACAAATCCATGCATTTCATGTTTCACATGTTGTATTGTTGTATTGTCGAACCTTGTAGGGAAATTGAAGGAGGTTATTTCAGTGTCATATTTTTGCAGTTTGACTCCATTGCTCTCACGGAAATAATATTGTTTCGTATGGTTTGCTTCACTCATCGTCGTTGTTGCTGCCTGTCTTTCCGTTAGCAGTTCGTGTATCTTGACCTATATAAGAAACTTACTATAGAAACCCATGTAAGATGTATAGTTGGGTCAAAATGACAGTCGCGCGGGCGGCTGCTCTCGAAGCGGCGCGACGGAGCGTAGCGGTTGGGATCGTGTAAGGATTCTCGCTGCCGCCACCCATCTCTGCAGTCCGCCATTTTCTCCTTAGATTCCAACCGCTGTCTCCACCGCACCGCTTCGAACGCAGCCACTTACGCTACTGTCCGTGCTTCAGGGGAACGGTAAAGAGGGTCCCGGCGGATTCTCCGCGAATACCTCCGAGACATAACGTGCCCAGTGGATATGCCGGCGGATACGCGAACATATCTCGGCGAGGTCACGCTCCAGTCGTTCATGAAGACGCAGACAACCGCCATAGATGTCCTTCCTACCACAGAGACGCAGAAAACTGCGCAGTTACAAGGAAATATAAAGAAAGTGGTGTGAGCGCAAATGACCGAATAAGTCAAAGAATAATAGATAGATAGAAGTACATGGGATTTTGTATGGTGTTCTAATAAAGAAAGGCAGTGAGTTTGTCTTTATATCACCTTCAGAAAGTCTAGAAATCTTACCAACTCTTTTTCTTCCTGTAAGTTCCCGGAAGTCAGAGATACAGAAGGTCCCTCTGTCCAGAAATAAGTTAGGCTACAAAAAAGCTTGGGAGTTACAGGATAACGTTAATTCGTTTCTTCGTTTTGTCCCGACTATGAGCACTTTCCGAGTATTTGCTCTTCTCTGTCTCCTCTGTGCAAAATTATGATTAAGCTCGCTATAATACTCATATAATACATTCCAGAAACACCATTTTCAAGGATTTTTCCTTATCCACACTTGGGTCAAAACGACTTGACTTGCGGTGCAATTGCGTAAGCAGTTGTTTTGATGTGGCGCATTCGGACCTACGTTCTGCATCACTACCAGAGCTGAGTGAGAGTCCCACTTCGACCGCAACACCTCAAGTCGCCACAAGTCCTTCAGCAAGTGGTTTATCCCTCCGGGGTCGATAACTGGACTTGTCTCCAACGATTCTGAATTGAAGTCGAACGTGTAGACGCATCCCAATAAGGATTGATCAACGCCACTATCCACTTTATATGTGGTCAATCCGTGCAAGGTCACCAAGCTACCGCAGACGAGCGATGGGGACGTAGGATTGTGAAGGCGGATTTGGGGATCCTCGAAGGTGCTCTAGAAGATTTCTTTTCATGGGGAATTTACGCACATCACTGTGATCAGCACCTTATAAGCGTTTATTTCGGTAATCAAAAGAAAAAAAAAACCACTAGTCGCATTAACCTGATAAGTCAAGTTTTAAAGGCATTACACTACGAATGTAGAGTGGTACGAATTTCCGGTGGATTATTCGGACCGCAGGATTGTAGATTATTGAGAGAAGGGTGATTCCGTTCATTTCTTCCTAATTGCCGTAGAAAACGGCCCGGAAGATACGACTTCGAGCGTTCCTGCGCGCTCTTTTCTACAAGGAGCTCGACTGGAGCGCGCCAGCCTTGTGCACGAGCCGCATGTTTCGGGCCGTTTTTTACAGCAATTGGGAAGAAATGGACGGAATCACACCCCTCTCCATAGTCTCTCATCCCGTATACGAATACTCCACCTGAAATCCGCACCACCTCAGATTCGTGGGGTGATGCCTTTAATTATATGGGTTACCTCGCAACCTTCCAATGATAATGGAAGTAGATTTTGATCTCTTTATTCGCTATGACAGAGGAGTAGACTACTCTGAAACTGCCTACAGTTTCAGATTCTCTCAATAAATTGCAGCGTTTGTACCACGAAATAGATCAAATCGGGGAATTCAACTCGAAGATGTTGGAAAATATGTTGAAAATATGAAAATATAAAAATGTGAGAATTGTTTTGTTTTTATGCTTGAGTTGTTTTGTTTATGTTTATATGTTTCAAAAACAACATTGATTGAGAATCAATCGATTTTTGTAGATAGATTTATTTCATGCGTAACTGATCATGACTAATACTTTATCAACTGGGACCGTATTGGGTTTATAGCTCCTTTCGAGAACTTTATCAAAAGTTTTGGAAAACTTTGTTTTGCTTTATTTCTCGGAGCAATTTTAGCAACTGAGCAACAGTTCGAAGTCTCTTAAAAACATATGGAATGTAATACGAAAGAAAAACGATATGTGGTGTTTTATATGAAAGCGTAGATTATTCTGTTTCATAATCATGAGAATATCATAGGAAAACGTATGTTGGCTTCGGTACCATATGCCAATATGTTGTTGAATTTTGCTGTGAAATGTTCTTTCACTTCGGTGTGAAACTACTCTTAAATTCAGTTTCATGTTTAAATTGCTAAGTGGCTCTTTAAAGGCATCACTCCACGAATCTGAGGTGGTACGGATTTCAGGTGGAGTATTCGTATACGGGATCGTAGATTATGGAAAAGAAGGTGATTCCATCCATTTCTTCCTAATTGCCGTAAAAAAACGGCTCGGAAGATACAGGACGTGCACAAGGGTGGCGCGCTCCAATCGAACCAGTTGTAGAATGTTGCGCGCCAGAACGCTCGACTCCGCTCGAATCACCTCAGACTCGTGGGATAATGCGTTTAATTGAATATTCAGCTTTCTGGTATAAAATTCTGCAACACGAAAGCTCTCGTTTCTCTTTCTGAAAAAAGTAACCAAGTAGTACAACCAGATACTGATACAGTCGGGTCAATGCTTATAGCACCTGAAGATGCCATGCAGTAGCCGTAGGCGCGATAGGGAGGAGCGGGCCCCTCCCCTGGTGAAGGGTGTCTTGCTCATGGGGTGCAGCTCTACTGAAACTGAAAAAGTGAAGGAGGTCGGTGCACCTATCCGACTATCGCATCTATGGCAGTAGCGGCTTCGAGTAAGCGGCTCACTCGAAGCGCTGCGGGTAGAGCTAGCGTTTAGGATCGACTTGGGACCATGACTAGCTTCACTCGAACTGTAGCGTTGAGTGATGCTAGCGAGGGTCCCCTCTGCACCTTAATCGTCACGCTTGGCGCAGCTGCACCTAGCTTAGGATCGTTTTAAACCAACATACATAGAAATGATGATGCTTCTTCTAGCGGTGCAGTCACGTTGCCCCATTTTTTTTGCCGGATCGAAAGTTCCATTGCCTGAACACTGGGCCAGTGGCCATGTATTTATAGCTTTATAGAGCGACGGCGATGATGGTAGAGAATAGAAGATTTAGCTAGGATTTCAAGATTGAAGTAATCGTAGTAATGAAAATTTAGACGAAGAAAGTAGTATTTCAAAAAATCAAGAAAAAAGAAACTTCGAGGAGGTTACTGGGATCTTCGCTTATGGTGAGATCGCTCCATCTCCCGGTGACCTCCACCCAAGAAGTATCGCGTCGGGTTAAAGGCATCACCCCACGAATCTGGAGTGGTACGGATTTCCGGTGGAATATTCGTATATGGGATCGTAGATTACTGAGAGAAGGGTGGTGTTCCATCCATTTCTTTCTGATTGCCGTAGAAAACGGCCCGGAAGATACGGCTTCGAGCGTTGCGGCGCACTATTTTCTACAAGAAGTTCGATTGGAGCGCGCCAGCCTTGTGCATGCGCTGCATCTTCCGGGCCGTTTTTTACGGCAGTTAGGGAGAAATGGACGGGATCACACCCCTCTCCATAATCTGCTATCCCGTATAAGAATACTCCACCTGAAATCCGCACTACCTCAGTTTCGTGGGTTGATGCCTTTAACAAGACACATTCGGCGGCTATTGCGCAGGATCGGTGTCTGTCGAAAGTCGCACGGCTACAAATCTGTACGAGATTGTAAATTTTCCATGCTTGCTGGAGGTTCAATTTCTCTCTGAGATTAGTGGATCACTGTTCCATACGTTTGTATTTGATTCATCGTTTTTGATTTCTGACCTAGTGATTCACTCTCAGGGTAGTACAAGGACGCTCCCTAGAATCGATTCAAAGTTATTCCATTCATCTTATTCATATCATTTCCTATGTTTATTTTTCCAGAACTATTTTCCAATTTTTCAGTACTGTTATTTGAAATGAAGATATTAATCTAATGACAAATAGAGATGAAAAGTAACAAAAAAAAAACGGAGGCGCGAAATTACAAAAGAAGTTAAAGAAGAGTTCTGCTTCCTATAGTCGCGTATTCAGGTAAACGAGAGCAGCAAAGTCTGTTTCTGAAGAAGTGGAGAGGTTGAGATATTGCAGATCGCAAAGATCAAACGAAAGAGGAATTGGGACTCTCGGCCAAGTTGTCACTTTCATACAAGAATATTCAGTGTCAATTCCACATTATCATTACGAGAAACTGAGCGAAAAAGTGAGTGAAGCCAAGCCACCCGGCAGTTGCCCAACTTACATCAACGTTCGATCCGCCAGCTGCTCTCGAATACTGTTTGTCATGTAGTTTTTCTGTGGAGGGGATTCCTCTTCAGTTCTTGATTCTTTTTATTCTATTATTTCACATCTATAGTTTCTTCTTCATGGGCAACTGCTGCCGTGACCATGTCACGTCTCGTATGGTTAGGAGAGTACGAAACACCAAGTCGCACTCTCCGCGCGATTTGGTCAAGGTCACAACTACTCTTGCAGAGCCGAGACTCGAGAGAGAGTAGTGCGCTGGCGCAACTCCGCTTTGCCTTCTCCACTCAGCCAAGTTCACGTGAATTTCTACTTCTTACTTTTCTTTCATTACTGGATTTTATAAAGTCATTTAGTATTAGTATTTCCAAGTTGCTTTCCTATTCCTGAAAGTTTAAACCAGCAGTTAGCTACGATTTTTGCTCATACGGATTTGGTTTTGTGCGCTGTTTTCTGCTGTCCGCAATAGCCAACCTATTTTTAGAAGATATCGATCTTGAAAAGGTTGCGAATTCTGCGAGATCTCGGCAATAGAGGAAAAAATAAAATAAAAACAGGAAATAACGAAAGTTGTAGTTAGGTGGTGATTAGTTGCTGATTTTCCAACACTTTTAAAGTGTCTCCGAACAAATTGCAGAAACAAATGGGTGAACGTGTGAGGAAATCTAAACAATGCAGAGGAATTTCTCAGTTTCCATTTGTTAACACTGCTGTGCGCGCATATTTTCGCGTACTTATGATGTATAGCAGGCGATCAGAAAAACACGGTGTCCTGCGGAAGACACATTCAGCGAGCTTCGGTACGGCGCGATCAAATCCTGCACTGTTGAACTCGACATTTTGAAACCGACCTTATGCGAAATTCTCCATAAAGGTTGAAGTGTTCGGCGTTAATTGATCTGCTTGGGATGCGTCAACGCGTTCACTTCAACTTAGAATCGTTTGAGGCTTACGAACACTTGTCCGGTCTGGTATAGCCGAAGAACAGTCGATGTATAAGATCAGCGCTTTTACTGTCCTAGACAAGTTTGGTACCAATTTAATGATCCTGGTTTAATTTAGTGAGGCTAGGTTGGGACCAGGGCGCATTCGAACTTACGATCGATCGTGCAGTCACAGTAAAACCTCTTACAAACTGCGCTACATCACCACATAAGAAAACAGGAAAAAAAATCCACGTGATTAGGTCCCAACACAGCATTGTATCTGAGTGATGTATTATTTTCTCCAGATGTTCTTGTCTGCTCCTCTAACGCTGCCGGCTCTGACGAAGGCGAAGGCGCCGAAACGTCAGCCAGAACAAAGATCGATAACAATTTTGGTTTTAGCTCAAGAAAAATGGTACATCATCGGCGTGATGTTTTTGAACACTGCACAGATCTAAAGCAATTAGAACACAGAACATGACACAGGATAAAGTGCACGGCGTTGATCAATACCTGTGAGGGTGCGCCTGCGCGTTCGATTTCAATTTAGAACCGTTTGAGTTTTATGTACGCATGTACAGCCTTACAATGGTTTGCGGGACGAGCCGGTATTCTGAGTCGGTGTTTTTATCCTTCTAGACGAATTTAGTACCAAGTTTGGTACCATCTACCCCTAAGTGATGAAAGAGCAGGTGTAGCGTGGTGTAGGTGTTGCGACTGTACAGTTGGTAAGAGTGTTCGATATGTTGACAATATCAACAGTAGGGAATTCCTGGATCACGAGAAGTGTTGAGGATTTGTCGAGAAGCAGGATATCCTCAGTCGGGGGACAGGTCTCGCAGACTGTGAGCGAAAGCATTGTATGTGGTAATGAATCTACAAGGCTAATGAGATAAGAATTAGTGCATCTGGTGTGCATTATCTGTTTTACTTTACCTGTCTATGTCTTTTCTTTCAAAAATTGTGAATAGGACAGTATTGAATCGAAGTACGATAGGTGTAAAATCCCCTATCTGCGAGAAACTCGTTTTGCCATAATTAAAAAAAGAACTACTCTCAGTGAATAACGGCAGTTGTCTTTTTTTCTAATCACCCAAAACATTTTTGTTCCTGTTTTCCATCTTTCATTTTCCATGTTTTAACCCAATAATCCTTGGCTTCCGTGGTAGAAAAATGGAAGTTTAGCTTTTATTTTATACTATGCAAGTTCCTCATGTTAGGAATTTACTTCCTTTTTACGTAACTTCCCTTATTTTTTCCCTATATGATGAACACATCCTATGAATTACCATCTACTATTTTAACTCGTAACTTTCGATTTCCTTCCCTGTGTTGCTCCTCATTTACATGATTTACTTCAAGCTTCAATGGTAGCTGTAACATGCCCCTTTCAAACTGTGAGAGGAGGCGCGGCAAAGCTCAACACTGGGTTCTATATACCGCTTGTTGGTCTGGGGACCTATAAGATCACAGGAGATCAGGTGAATAAGCTTCCATCGACTTGCTTAAACTCAACATTCGGGAAAATTTTCTTTTTATCTATCCACTAGAGGTGTATCGTTCAGAACGTGCTTTGCAGGTACCGCAGCAAAAACGTTAAGCATTTCCCTCGAATATAGAGGATTGATGGATCGGACGCAGCGGATTAAAGGCACTATACCACAAGTCTGACGTGGTCAGGGTTTCCGCAGGAAAAGATAGAGATGGGATTGTAGATTGCGGTATCCGAGGTGCCTTCTCCCACTTCTCCCTAATTGTCATAAAAAACGGCGTGGGAACCGCTTTATTTCCTACTAGGTTACGTTATAACGCTTCTTTATGTTTACGTTCCGGTCCTTTTAGCACTCTATCCACTGGTTTTTTGTGGATGCGGTGCGTACACAAGGACGGTCCACTGCAACTGAAATCGTCGTAAAAAATGACGTCTTTCACGCCGCTTTTTCGACGATTAGAGAGAGATGAGCGGAACTACCCCTGATTCCGCAATCTACAACCTCATCTCTAGCCTTTCCTTTCACCACGTCAGAATCGTGGTATGCTGTCTTTAATCAATTCGCCCGACGAGGCAACAACTTTTTACACCGGTCGGATTGACTTACCCAAACCGCGTAAAGTGAGTTGCAGATGAAATTACGTGATGAAGCATACTCGTTGCAGTTCTGATAGTAATGAGATCTGCTTTATGACGCTTCATCCATCAATACTGTGGGTGTAAATAGTCGCCTCGTTGGGTAATTCGATATCTCAGATGTGCCAAAGCTCCTGATACCTTGTTTTTTCTCATTCCTTGTAGGAGATGTTTCGTATTTTCACTCAAACACTAGCAAATTTCGTCCCGATTTCTATCCATTCCAAGTGAACCCAGCACCGAAAATTTCTGCAAACACTCCCTTTAAGGGGACATTTTGGATGTTTCTGAACATTTCTGCAGGTAAAACCAGCAGTGGACGCAGCCTTGTCCTGTGGCTATCGAATGTTCGACACTGCGAAATACTATGTGAACGAGCCAGAGTTGGGAACTGCATTGGAGGTATGCATTTGAGTAATGAAGCAGTTAAATGGTAGAGATTCTCTAAAGACCCACACCAGTCCACTTCTGCTATTTCAACTTTAAGGAAAGCGAAGGGGTCTCTGGAAGCAAATGTAGAGTTTGGGCTGTAGATTACAAGCCCGAGCATGGTCGGCCCATTTTCAACTGATCGTCCTGAAAAATGACGTGGAAAATGGCGTTTGTCCCTACGAGGCACGTCAGAACGCGCCGCGTCTGCGTGCGAACCGTCGGCAATCAATGAGGTTTCTCCAGCAGCCTATTCAAATAAAACCAATGGATAGGCTGGTGAAGGAAGCGGACCGTGTACAAGGCTGGCGCATTTTAACGTACCTTGTTGGTGCAAACATGGTTTCGCTTGCCGTTTTAGAGGACGACCAGGAGAAACTGAGGAACGCTCGTTCTCATAATCTACACCTCGAACTCCATATCTGCTCAAAGAGACCCAACATCGTCAGTTTTGTGATCTTTGCCTTCGTGCCTTTAATCTTCCTGTCCTGAGCGAAACTGTTTCTAGCAGCACTTTTATTAGATAGAGCGTGCTGAAATTGATGAAATTTACCTGGATTCCTGACCCTGACACTCTCAGGTTTCTTTCTACTTTTCAAGAAAAGAGATAACTCATAGAAATATATAGCTAAACTAGAAATACGAACATAATGTGCATTTTTACATTACGGAACATTTTTTACTTCTGCAAAAGAAAGGAATATAATAAAAATTTAACTTGAAGTATCTGACTTTTTGAAGTTCTGATTAGTTGCGATGATGCGATAACAAAGGATGGTCGCAAGGAAAAAAGATTTTGTGTGTTTCTACTTTTTCGATTAATTTTATTTTCACTTCCTACACAAACAGATTTTGACGTACACTACTAACATACTATTATTTCTATCATATGAAACGTAAATAATCAACCATTAGAAGAAATTTTGAAAATGTCATGATTATACTATAGGAAAGATTTCGGTATTGGCTAACGTGCAGATTACAAATTCACCTCTACTAGAAACATTTTGACGCGATTTTTCTTCTAATTCTTGTTTCTATATTACGGTCAATAAAGTTTCTTAAAGCTGGGAAGAAATTTTTGAGTTTGTGAGCAACAAAATCTCAGTCCACCTTTCTTGCAGTCCTTCTAGTTCCACAAGTAAACCGAAACAATCATCTACCGTAACAAACGTCGCTAGCAAACAGAGTTTTTACCGTGCTAACTGCAGGAACTCCTCCCAAAATATAACCTCAAACGGTCGGATATTTTCCTCACCACCAAATTCTTCCCTGACTCGAATGATCCTGCTGCTGCAGCGAGGAAACTCGTAATGGAATCACTGGAAAGGTTGAAAACGGAGTACGTTCAACCAATGGTTGCATACAAGATATCTTTTTGAAGTGACCGAGTACTACATATTCAGCTACATTGATATGGTGCTCATTCACTATCCAAAGGCTTCTGAGGTCGATGAAAAAGATGAGCGAAATCCGCTCCATCGTAAGTTAACCTACTTGGAGCTGGAGAAACTCAAAGGTATGAATTGACACTGTAGAAATATGAAGTTCTCCACATCTTAGATAAAAATTAATCCATTATTTTAAGATGAGGGTATGATTCGTTCGGTTGGAGTGTCGAATTTTGAATCACGTCATATTGAGGAAATCAAAAACTACGGCAAGGTAATTCTACTAGAACTGGCCAACCTACGATGATTGTTTGTATGTGCTGAAGTAGATCACTGCATTTTTCGGAAAGAAAACAATAGATTTACAGGAGCAAATAATGAATTAAAAAGGAAGATTTCTGAAGTTACCGTGAGACATTTCGTTTCCTTTCTGTTTGAATTCCTTATTAAGTATATTTACTATTGCGATTTTTCACCCATTCTCGTCTCCCGAGCAGTCCACAAACTTTTCTTCGTATCATAACGTATCAGAACAGCTGAAAACTAAGCAAAATTTGGTAAGGTGAGATTCTGAACGTTCACTGTTGTCACAGTTACGTTATAACGGTACTAAAGCTGACTTTGGTTTCAAGTAGGATGGCATATTTGAAATCCACTTCCGGTGAAATCAGAAAGTTGCAGCCTAGTCTTTTTTTCCGATTTTTTTTCAAATGCATGTTATAATTTGGTGTTGAAAATTGATCACCGCTATGACCCTCATACGAAATATCTGACCTTTTGACGAAGCGTTTCTGTTTTGGACGCCCTTCTCGAGCACAGAAGAATTTTTGTTTGACCACCATGGATCCTGTAAACAATTTGGTAGCCTCGGATTTTTAGTTAATATCGCTATTAGAATATTTCACCTTCTTTGTCTCTAGTTCCCAGTCCTAATTGTTCATAAGAAATGTTTACTCCTTGCGGAACCCGTTTCACTTTTCAGATGATGCCTTGTGCCAATCAAGTTGAGTATCATCCACATTTTACTCGAGACGAATTGAAGGAGTACTGTGAGAAGGAAGGAATATTTTTCCAAGTTCGTCTGAATAGGTTATACAATAACTGGCTCTGCAGAATTTCACGGGATTATGGAGTCACTTTTTTCACAACTTCTTCACAAGTTCACTTCATATTTCAAGATTCTCCGAACGGATTTTTGTAGAGCAGGTTGCTTGCAAATCAGATTTATGAGTACTGGTGTTTACTGCCCTCAATAGCGATCCCAATGTTTTCTGTAGTTGCATTGACCGCACCCCTAATCATGATTTTTTTCGGTGAAATCCTACTAATAGTTAGGTTTAAAGGCAGCATATCACGAAATTGACATAGTACGGAAGCAGTAGGGTTCAGGTCGCAAATTATGGTTACTAGTTACATTGTGTTGTTAGTTATTAGTTAGTCATTAGTTATTACTTATGGTGACCCTAGGCGTGATCCATTTGGTACTCGTTTACTATATCTCTCTTAATTTATGATCCCCAATGTATTCACGAAAACAAAATTTTCGGGAGGAATTTTTCCGATTTTCGGGAAATTTTCGGGAAGAATTATAATAGGGAATTAGGAGGCATACTTTTAGCAGAACTTCACCTTTGGCTTATGATCTTAATTTTCTTACTCTTCGAGACGAAATTGTTAGTTTGATATTATTCTTTGGCGAAAACTAAATATAATAATGCATAGCTACTTATCGTAGAAATTACGTGCAGTTTTCGCATCATTTCTTGCTTTTATCGATAATCGATATCGATGTCGCGTTTTCTTTGTGTACATCACCCCTTACCTTATGGAATTCTTATACAGAGATCACTAATATTGACGTCAGTATGATTGTAGGCTATCCTCAGAAATTCCAGTGTTATCTGTAACCTTGCCCATTTGTACGCCGTCATTGCACGCCTGCCCCCCTAAGTGCAGGTCAAGCTTTAAAAAGAGATTTGAAGAGAAATTTCTGCCCGAAAGTTACCACGCTACGCATCATTTTTCGGTTTTCGATCAGCGCAGTCGTTAGTCTTTTGATAGAGGCGTAGGAACGCGATAACACGATGCGTTCTGTGGCCGCACTCTTTCGAGTCCTTCTACCAAAGTAAAGAGTTCGATCATTCTCTACCCATGGAGTGTGAGACTTTTTGAGTAGGTTGTCGATTGATCCATACATAGCACAACGATTCTGTTGTGATCATTTGTTCCTGAAGGAAGTTACAATGTAATTTTAAATTTGGAAGTTAACACGCTCTTTAGTAGTCCTATTGTTGTTTGTTTGTTCTTTCCTACTGTTTTTTTTTCTAAAATTCAAATGAGGACTTCCCATATCGTGGAAATGAAAAAGCTTCAACGTACTAAGCGAGCTCTGTGAGGAAGGTTTGGCAAGATTTGAAAGGGTAAGTCTTGCTCAGGTGTTTTTTTTTTCTATTGCTATTGAAGTCATGACTGGAGACCGCTTGAATGGCTTAGAAGACATACATACGGTACGATTCTTCCACGAAACGAAGCAACGGCAGAGCTGTTGAAAAGTCTTCGATCTCATTGAACTAATTTTGCGAGGTAGTACATTAAAAGGATTGGTACTTGAATAGAAAATCTTTGGAAGCTTATGATGCCAGCTATAAGGAAATTCTCAGTTATTAGGAAGAAGAGCTCAAGGAATTAAAGAAAACATTGGATTCGCTAGTGACAGCTGTAAACAGCAGTATCAAAGATCATAAATTTTATGCATGAAAAGCCTGCTTAACAGGAATATGTTTCAATCTCGCAATATACTAACATTTTGAATAGAGCTATTAATTTCTCACTAATCCTGTAAGATTGTGCAAATCCTAGCGCAAGTACCGTAGTTGATACCCTTGCCGAATACTGTCTGTCCAATCAGAGGATGAGTTCTTATTCAAGATTTCCATGCTTGCAGGCTTTCTCTTCGCTTGCTCGTCAACAACCAGAACTAATCGAGGATCCAGTCGTTGTAGCTCTAGCGAAGAAACACAACACTTCGGTGCCAGTAAGTGTTTGGAAGGTCGCTGAATCTAAATGTGTAAGCCTTAAATAGTGTATCATTTCAGTTGGTGCTACTGTCTTGGGCCCTTAGCCAGGGTGTCGGAATAGTTCCTAAGTCGTCAACACCTCAACGAATTATTGATAATTTAGACGTAAGTGTCGCCTTTGCTGGATCGAAAAGTTTGAAATCTCTTCAAAGTCATTGGGTTTTTATAATTTAACCGAAGTTTAACTCTTTTGAATGAGTGACATCTGAAAGCCTGTTGGTGGTCATTGCACTTATCAAATTGCTTCGTAGCCTTAACCTCTTCGTTTGTCTGCAACATCCCATTCAGTGCTACCAGCTTTTTTCAATTGTTTACTGTCAATTTTTCTTATGCATAAGGCTCCAGAATTTGTGCAGGGCAAAACATTATGTTCCCACAAAATGTTTTGGTCGTGATGATGGGGCACCACCCTCTCCACTACGACTCACTCCCCTTTCCGACTTGCTTTTTCTCCTCCTCCAACATTCCCGCGACAGTTCTGGGTTGCTGCCAATTCAGCGTATTGGAATTTCGCGTATTTCGAAGACTATCCGAGAAACAATAGGCAAATGTGAAATTCGGTAGCTGACAGTAGCGAATAAACACCAAGTAGTAGAAGAATCAAATTTGCTGACATATTCTTGAAATATGGGCTGGTGTTGCGCAATCCGTTAAAGGTCCCTTCTAGCCACGCGGTCGAGGGTTCGAAACCGCCCTAGTGCAAACCAACCCTTTCATCCCTCCGGGGTCGATAAATTGAAACCAGACTTGTCTAGGAGGATAAAATCACTGACTTGATCACCGGCTGGCCCCCGCAAGTTATTGTATAGGCCAGATACACGTTCGTAAACCTCAACGATTATGAATTCCAGTAAAACGCATTGGCGCATCCCAAGTGGACTGATACGCCAGTGACTTTATCTTTCTTACTTTTACAAAATATTGACATTTTTATTTTATCCTATTCTTTTTCTAAAATCCATGAAATATTTTGAGATATTGATTAAAGCTCATAATAGTAAAAACCAAAAAATCAACGTTCTGTTCCTACAATATAACAATGAGACGACGCAGGTTTGACACCATGTCGAGTCAAATTTTTGCAAAAGAGTTAAAAACTTGAAACTACTTCTAAAAATGAAGAATTCAATTGTATTTTTGAATTCAGTTGTAGTTTTCAGCAGTTTAAAACTGAATTTATTGGAATTCAATGAATAAAAAACGACAGATTCTGTGCACATTGTTAGGTCTGGGAGATCGCAAATAACTCTGTGAAAAGGAGGCTAAAAGAAATATTTTTTAAAGTAGTTTTTCAGACAAGAAGCTTTTCCCTTAAAAAAGGTCAGATTTCTGTTTTTTTTTGACCTCCTAGTCTTTTTGAAATTTCGATGGGACAAATTGGGATTTTTCCCATCAAAGATTTGGAAAAACTGCGAGGGCTTGGAAAACGAGTGACGCAGCATCTGATAGAGGAAATCTTCGGCTACAATATATTGGAAGAAGATTTGTTTCGCACTAAGTTGCTCTGAGTTCTCTAATAACGAAGTTATATCGATCTTCCAGACCTAATAATGTGCACAGAATCTGACTTTTTTTCCCATTAAACTCTATTTAATCTACTTTTAAACTGCTGAGAACTACGTATAATTGAATCCTTCATTTTTTAGAGGTAGTTTCAAGTTTCTATCTCTTTTGCAAAAATTTGACTCAGCGGGGAATCGAACCTGGGTCGTCCCACTGTTACATTGTCAACTCCTCGTACATTTTCAAAACAAAATGTTGGGGCTTTCATACTGTCCTACTTCTGAAAATAAATATAATATTTTGTTCTTATGTGATCATTTGATATTATTTATTGTTTTGTATTTTTGTTATTTATTGTTTATTGTATTTTTTAATTTTTTAATGTATGCAATTACCTACTACAACGTAATATTTTGTCTTGGTTTTCATATTATCCTTCATTCACTACTGCACAGCACAAAGGCAAAATTTTTTTCCTCATCGCCTCATCGATTATTATATTACCGATCGGAGGGTGTAGAGGTAGGGTATCATTCCCTGTTTCAGCTGACTAGCTTGTTAGGTCGAAACAATACGTTCGGTGGTAACCGCATCCTGCTTTTTCTTGTCTCCTTCGAATTGAAGTGCGTTTTCTGGTGAGAATATGTTTGATTCCTCACCTCCAGGAAAGCAAATAAAGCACTTCAACTTTTTCGGTCACGGCTTCCACCTTTTGATATCCTGATCTCAGACACTTCTTGTATTCCACAGTTCTCCTTTGTTAGCAACAGATAAATTGGTTGAAAAGCCTCCCCACCACATTTTTATCTCAACATTCAAGGAATTGTGAAAAATTATACCTACTTACTTTCGGTTTTTACCACAGTGTTCATCTTTTTTTATTCATCGTAAGCGTCGTTTCAATCAGTTTACGAAGCTATGCTAACATATAAGATTAAGTTAAATTTTTAAGAGAAGTGAAGATACTGATTTTAGGTAGCGGATATGAGGTTGGACGACGACGAGATAGAGTCCTTGCATAAGCTGAATCGCGATCAGCACTATATTCGATGCTACGGGTGGCGTGTGACATAATTTTGTTTCACATCATTTCGCCAATGTTGTGATTAATAATATGCAATAAATTCTACTTATATATAGATGTTACTTCACTGTTAATAATTCTGTTCAATAGCGACACTCCAGTTACGTCTTTCATTTCGTTTTGCAACAGTTATTACGTACAATTTTAGGAACGAATTTTGTCATGGATTGGCTTTCTTTGAGTTGCAAAACTCATCTTTTGATGAACCATGCAATGCTAGATCTAGCAGACACAGCCGTGTACCGCGTGCAGTGAACCCAGCGACATGCTGCATTCTTATTTTTAGGGAATGAAAGAGATTAGCGGTGGCACTCACATGCTGCGCACTGGTTATGCGATCCCATTGGTTGGTCTCGGAACCTACAAACTTAGTGGAGAGTTGGTGTGTTTCAACCCCTTAAAGTCTGTAATAGATCGTGAATTTTGCAAGGAAGACGGCGGATTTGTTTTTGTTGGGAAAAGCATTTATTTACACAAGGTATTGCTAAAAGCATTTATCAAAACATCACGTGCCACCGGATTCTTAGCATTTTGTTTGAAACGTTTTCATTATTTAGCGTAATCCTGATTGTCAACGTTAAATGCAATTTTTTTGGGTCGTTGTTGTTTGCAAGACGTATTGCATTACATTTTATTTTATTGCATTGCATTTTTCGGCTCTAGTTAGAGGCAACATACCGAATCAGATGTGGTGAGAGAATTCGCGGAGGAAGCTAGAGATCGGGTTGTAGTTTGCGAGATCCGGGGCTGTTTCCCTCATCTCTCCTTAATCGCCGTGAAAAAAAGGGTTGAGAACAGCTTTATTTCCTGTCGGATACGTTAGAACGACTCTTCACGTACACGTTCTGGTTTCCTCAGAAGCCTCATCGGTTCATTGGTTTTATTTAAATAGGATGGTAAGAAGACATCATTAATCTTCAACCGCTGGATGCTGCACATACACAAGTGTGGCGCGTTGCAAACAAAACCCTCATAAGAACAGCGCCTTACGCACCGTTTTCTACGACGATTAGGGAAAGCGAGTGAGCAGAATCCCACTCCCATGCTACTCCCAGCAATCCCAATCCCATGCTCGTTTTCAAGTATTCACTTCGGAACGCTATAACTAACCCCAAAATCATCTTTATCGATCGAAATAAGAACTATTACAGTTCACGCATCTTTGCCAATGAGATAAGAGCTTGCTTGTTCCCGATGCATAAAAGTCCGACCTTTTGGAGTCCACGAACTTCCAGAACTTTTCGGCATTACCTCGGTATTGAAAGCTCTCACCTCTCAGGCAGCTGTCCAGATGTCTGGAAGAATAATAGTCGGTTGGCGAAAGGTCTGGCGAATACGGTGGGTGAAACAGAGTTTCGTAGCCTAATTCGTTTAACTTCAGTAGCGCCACCTTTGAAATGTGTGACCGGGCATTGTCGTTTGGGAGAATTGGGTCGTTCCTGTTCACTAACGCCGGGAGAAGAATTTGGGGTTTCCGCTCCATTTCGTCCAGTTCTTTGCAGCACTCCTCTGCAGTGATGTTCTCGCCAGGTTTCACGAAGCTGTAGTGGGTTACACCTGTAGCACTTCACCACACAGTCACCATGGTCTTCTCTTCGGCTTTGTGAAGTGCCTGTTAGCTTCATCCTTGTCCATCCACTGAGCAGCACGCTTCCTGTTGTCGTAACGGATCCATTTCTCATCGCACTCAACAATACGATAGAGAAAGGGATTGTTCTTGTGCGTAACAGAAGCGTTGAGCAGATCTGAAAACGCCGGTTTCTTTGGGACTCGCTCAGTTCATACGGGACCCACCTTTTCAACTTTTTCACCTTTACAGTTTTTTTTCCAAATGGCGGACGACTGTTGAATGGCCAACGTCTAGTTCCTAAGCAACCCTTCGAGTTGTTTTAATAGGATCATCTTTGGCGATTACCTTCAACAGGTGGTCCTAAACTTCAGAAGGGCGGCCGCGATCTTCCTTAAAGGCATCACTCCACAATCTGAGGTGGTACCGTATTCAGGTGGAGTTTTCGCTTACGGGATCGTAGATTATTGAGAGAAGGGTGGTATTCCATCCATTTCTTCCTAATTGCCGTAGAAAACGGCTCGGAAGATACGGCTTCAGGCGTTCTGGTGCACTATTTTCTATAGGGAATTCGACTGGAGCGCGCCAGCTTTGTGCGGCGCCACATCTTCCGGACCGTTTTTTACGGCAATTAGGAAGAAATGGACGGGATCACCCTCCCCTCCATAATCTACTATCCTTTATAAGAATACTCCTTCTGAAGTCTGCACCACGTCAGATTCGTGGGGTGATGCCTTTAACTTAGAGGTTCATATCGCCACAACGAAACCTTTGGAAGCAACTCCGTACCGTGGATTCGCTGATTCCCTCACTCGAAGCAGTGCTGATATTCCGAGCTGTCGCCTCTGCAGACCTACCCAGCTTGAACTCATGGAAGAAGATTTGGTGGAAATCTTGCCTGAACATACTATCTTCTGGGTCCTGGTACTGGCCTAATACTGATTTTCGTTCAAAATCACTCCAGCACTAATAACAACAACGAAATGCGCTACAAAACGGCCTAAGGTTTCCAATATTAAAGATAGGTGTAACAGGAAAAAAATTTGTCGTTAAAGATAAGGCAACGAAAAAGCTCATTATTTTTGCGCCAACCTAATAACTTCGGAAAGCCAATCAATATTGGAAAGCACAGCTGAAAAAAACGCGGTTTCACTTTCATTGTATTCACTCTCCTTAGCACGGAAAAAAGAACAAAGCATTTGGCATTACTTATGGCCACCCGATGTATCATGCCAGTTTTTTATCCTCCCAGGGAAATCTAAGATCAATTTGTCAACAGCGGAGAAATGAAGGTTCGGTTGGTTTCGAAATTGCGGTTTTGGAATAATGCGGAGCGTGTCATCAAGGGGCTACACCAGCCCCACTTCTCCTCCACTACATTTAAACAAAAAAAAGTGGTAAAAGCGGGGGGGAAGAGCAGTGGCACGGTATAATTTGAGCAATCAAACCGAATTTTGCCAAGTCTTCTCCCCTCATAGTAATGCAAAAACGTATGTGTAGATATCAGACTGGTAGAAAAGCTGTATTTTTTGACATTCGCCTTCTTCAAATGTGCAGTGCAAGGGTTAACAGTAAGGGTTTGGGTGGTTGTCACACATAGATTACATTAGAGAGCACTTTCGTGTTAATCTACGCATCCAAAATTAATTCCTATTGCTATCCAAATATAACCAAAGAAAGAAACTACTCGGATTGCAAGGATCAAGTTATGATGGTGTGTGTGACATATGCATGGCTATAATTGTGTCTCTTACCATGCAAGGTATGCATTTAAAGATGAAACGTGCTGTCGATGCCGCGTTGAGTGTTGGCTATCGCCTCTTCGATACTGCCAAGTTCTACTTCAACGAGGCCGATCTGGGAGAAGCCCTTGAGGTGATTTTCCAGTATATCTATTTGTCTGCACTGCTATGATAACGGTTGCTATTGGCTCACTCAGAAATAATGCGGTTTTTTCACCTCCACTGAGGGAGTTCTCGTAGCAAATGAGTGAATTTTGGAAGAGGGGCAATGAAAGTCTCTTAGAAAGATGGAGGAGAGTCTATATTAGATTATGAAAAGCATTGTTCATTCTGAATTTGAGATATAGAGGGAGCAAAAATTGTGTCGTATTATTTGAAGAGTGACGCAACATATTCTGATCCTTCGGCGCATGGAACTTGAAACGTTGAAGAATTGTTGTGAAAAAAGTAAATATTGTCAGTGCTTTTCAAATGTTTTTCAAGATCTCCCTTCGTCGACACAATCTTACACGAGAGGATGTTTTTATTACCACAAAAATTTATCCAACTAGTTGCGAGGACTTCTACGAGGAGATCAGGGGGATTCTGGAGAAGTCACTCAGCGATCTTCGCACCAGGTTCTGCTGTTTTACCGCAGGAAACTTTGTTATGATCACAAGTGTGGAAAATTTTTTTTCCTTTAGATACGTAGATTTGGTGTTGATTCACTTCCCGAAGACGAAAGATGCGACAACAAATGATCCAGCCAATGCATTTCACCGACGCAATACCTATCTAGCGTTGGAGAAGTTGAAATGTAGGGTGATGTGTTCATTATGATCTGAATTTTTTTGAAAAAGCGAAATTTTTAGCGGAAGGAATGTTGCGTTCCGTAGGTGTGTCGAACTATGAAATACGTCATATGGAAGAGATCAAGAGATATGCCCAGGTATGCCTCATTTAAAGTTCACTGCACTGTTTTATCCCAATTGTTGAGCTAAAAACTACAGAATTTTATAAGGATATGCCAGCAGTGAACCAAGTGGAGTTTCATCCGCATTTCACGCGTGTCCAGCTGAGGGACTACTGTGTAGGGAATAACATTTTCTTCCAGGTAGAGAAATAGTGAACAATTGATCAAGATTTTGTTTGGTGCCTTGATATAAAAAGAAGGAATAAATTGGAGTATAGTAATTCAGGCGTACTCCTCATTAGCGCGTCACAATCAAGAGCTGTTGGAGCATAAGAACGTTCTACAGATAGCGATGAAGTACGGTACATCTGCTCCGGTTAGTACATCCAATGAAAACTTCTAAAAATTTCTAAGTTGATCACTCGATCTATTTTTATGATTCAAATACAAAGTTAATGTTGTATGGCGGCTGATTTTTTTCCCTGCAATCAATGGAAACAATGTGCTTTAAAGGCATCACTCCACGAATCTGGGGTGGTACGGGTTCCAGACGGGGTCGCACATTGTGGGAAGAGGATGATTCCGTTCATTTCTTCCTGTATCACTGGGAACGGACGACCCCCAGGCATCCCGGGGTCGTCCGTTTTCGTGGGGTGAAGCCTTTAACGCTTTATTTCCAATCATTTTCAGATTATCCTTTTGTCTTGGGCACTCAGCCAAGAGGTTGGTGTCATTCCAAAATCTTCCCAACCGCAAAGAATAGAGGAGAATTTAAAGGTGAGGATGGTTTTCTCCTAGTACTGGCTGCAATTCTCTTCGGTAAATATATGATCGAGGAAAACTTGTAGAGATAATTATTTAATAGCTTCAGCTGGAACAGAGTAAGCGCAAAATTGCAGTTTGCAATGACATCTTTCCGATACATGCATGTAGATATGTCAGAAATCGGAATAAAATCTAAGCCGTCAATTAGAGGACCGGAATAAGCGGAAGTACTATGACTTTCTAGAAATTCAGCAGATTCATTTTTATCACCTCTCCATTCTACTACTTGAATATTCCTGAATCGGCCTCATTTCTGTCTCGATCATAAAATTTCGTGAAGATCTTCGAAGCTTTGATGTGATAATTCGCACGTGATAAGTCAACTCTGAAGGGTCCAACGCTATCTGTTAGATTTCCATACTCTGCACAAGAACGGCAGTGGTCGTGTTGTTTCTCATTCTGCTTTCGATTTACGACTTATTTATTACGATCGGATTTACAGCAGACTTAGGATCCACATTTGACTCCGCCCCCATTGCCAGCAACCACCGCGTAGTGATCTTTCGTTCGTAGTTGTCTACAAGAAGACAAAACTGCGTCGCTCTGTTTTAGCTTAATATTGCAACATAAGCTAGACCGTTTCGGTTTTACTCCATAGTTGGGGTGGAAAGAAATTGTGCAATGAAGAGAATTTCGTCGGTTGGGAAATTTCTGAAAAATGTTTACATAAATCTCCACGTCCTCTCTTCTTGAAACCTCGGCACTGGGAAGTATATTTATGCTTTCTTGGTATGATAACGAAGTTACAACGAGATACGTTGTTTTCATAATATATTGAAGCACTTTAACATTAAACACGGCAAAAGTTCACCTGATTGTTGATGCATCATACTTATTAAATTACCGACACGAGAATGTTCACACATAGTATGTAGTAAGAAGAAAACGACTTGAAGAACGGTGCAGTTGCGTAGGCGGCTGCGCTCGAAGCGGTGCGGTGGAGCGTAGCGGTCGAGATGAGACCTTCGCGAACTGCGGCGAAGAATGCTGCTAGCAAGGGTCGTCGTTCGATCCTAACCGCTACCATCCACCGCTTTGCTTCGAGCGCAGCCGTATACGCAACTGCACCGCGCTTCATGTCGCTTTGAGCTTACTATGCATGAGGTGTTCATATTTAGGTCGGTTAAAAACACATCTTGATACTCTTCCGACCGTAGGCCTTTCGCGGACGTTTAGGTGACTCTCGCCTGTTTTCGCTCTGATGCTGAATTCCAGTCATTTGTTACTGAAAACGTAAAATGCGAAAGGTCAAGAGTGGCTTCTTCTTGCACGTAATGGTTAAAGGCAGCATACAACGAATCTGAGATGGTGCGGATTTCATTTGGAGTATCCGTATACGGGGTCGTAGATTATGGAGACGGAGGTAGTTCCTCTCATCTCTCCTTGCATCACTGCAAACAGACGCCTCCAGAATGCTGTTTTGGGCGTTAGGCAGTAAGGGACGCTACGCGTGCAAGGGTGGTGCGCTGCAATAGAAGGCATCGTAAAAAAAAAACAGCATTCGGGGGACGGCTGCTTGAAGTGATTCAGGGAGAGATGAACGAAACCACCCCCCTCTCCATAATCTACGATCCCGTATACGAATACTCCACCTGAAATCGGTACCCGTGGTATATGCCTCCAACGCGATATTGCACTATTAACCAGAATTTTTTCCCTACACGGGAAAAAGTAACAACAAGAGAAAAGAAGGGAACAGTAAACAAAAAGAAATAGGAGAACCCTGGGCCCAGTGAGACGAGTTAAAGATCTTCGTATTTGCGGAAGTTGTCATATAATAAGCATAAAATGATTTATGAAGGAAGAGCGTGAGAAATTAAGCATTGACTTAAGATTATTGCAGATTCTTTTGTAATATTTCAACGATATCCTAAACTTTGATCATCGTTCTAGTAGCACCTTTGCGATTCCCGCTTTTTTTAAAAACAGAATATGCAGGTCGGTCGAAATTTTTTATTTATTCTGGAATATTGTGTCCTCAGCTGCGGCGCAGTTTTCAACCACAGTGCTCTCATTCACTGTAGGTTGAGTATGAATGGAGTCTCAAACAACAATAACAAATGTAGATTTCAGGCCACGGAGATAAAACTGAGCAAGGCCGAAGTTCACCTACTGGAAAGTCTGAATAAGGACAGGAACTATGTCCGGTGCGAAGGGTGGCTTGTAGATTGAATAACTACTTTGTTTACTAGGAACTTCTATGCTGATGCAATGAAAGATTGGTTTTGTTTTTTTGCAAATTTAAATGCGCAAATAGTTTTTTTTAGCATGGAATGAGAATATCTGTAAGCAGGGAAAAGTGTTCTTCCAGTCCTACTATGTGAATGATGCTTTTCATTAGTTTCTTGTTCAATTTGAAGCAGTATCATTCCTATTCTATGGGTACAACCATACTCTTTCACCTTTCTCTTTACCATACTCTTTCACCTTTCTCTTTACCATACTCTTTCACCATACTCTTCCTAGCTAAGTATTCATTTTGGGGTGACGAGAAGGAGGCTCCCACTGTCCAGGACCCACAGCGGTTCTGCTCGTACGTCATCAGCGACACGAGTCGTTATCGCGAAATATGGTCGCGTCGTGCTCGAGAACCTCTCGTAGACCCCATGTCAGATCCTGTGACGAACTTCGAACATCTCTGGGAGTCTTTTTCAACGCTCCTTTCATCTCGCCGTGACAACTGAAGAAATAAATCTGTAAGATTAGGGTCTACTGCAGAGCAGTGGTAAGATGCTTTGCCGTGACTGCGGGGTCGATAAGAGTCGGTAAGAGGTTCCGCTGCGAATGCACGGCCAGTCGATGGTTCGAAACTGCCAACCATGCGTTTCATGCCTCTGAAATCGATAAATTGGTGTTTGAGAGAATAAAACACTGACTTGATACAGTCATTGTGCGGATGCTAGTTTGCCTTCATGAAGCTCAAATGAACATGAATTGAAGCCAAACGTCGTTGCATTTCAAAAAGAGTGATTGGACAAATTTTTCAAGATCTTTAACTGCTACATTTGCAAGGAGTCGTTCTTTGAAATTATGACAAGATGTGCTTCTTTTAATGAGTTCTTCAAAATATTCGCAGATGTGTTCTTAACGAGTAGTGTGCAATCTTAGCCATCTATTGCCTACTGCCTTTTGTTCTCTCACTTACTATCCTATCTAAATAGTGCGAAAATAAAAAGAAGAGTAGAAGTGTCGCGTTTGACACTTCTACTCAATTTACGAGTCTCAATTTACGATTTTTATGCCTTTGGCACAGAAATCGTGAATTGAGACTCTAGTATAGTGAACAGTGTTAACGTTCAACACGAAATTGTGATCGGGCATCCATTAAATTTAATTCCCATCACGTAATTGAGCGGATCCTGAAGGATGCCAGAAAAGCAGAAGGAAAACAGGAAGAGGAACTCCAGTCAAACCAGGCAAATCAATAATAATGATACCGCTATCACAAAGAATGGGCTCGACTTATTATCCAGAATATTGTTCGCCTTTCTGTCTTTCCCGAACGGTTGGTTGCATGATTCAGTTGGAACTTGTCTATAGTCGGGTGAAAACGATGTCAACGCTTTCCCTGGGGTTTTCGTACTACGTCGATTTCGTGCTACGTTCCGTTTTGCTCCTATCGTATGGTGAGACTGCCACTCAGAAGTCACAGGGAACTTCTTTCACACAAACATGTGGAGGCCTTAATTTGATAATATTGTGACTAACGCGTAAATAGTCATTCCTGTAGTAACGTACTGTAGCTTCCTAAGAACGCTTCTTCTGACGTAAACTCCACAGAAAAGAGAAGCTAAACGAACTTCTCCTTCAACTTCATATGGAAAAGTCTGTAATTACAGAAATGTCAAGTTTGAAGAATGTCAAAGGAGGAGCTTTCAAGTTAAACACAGGCTATTACATTCCTCTTTTTGGATTTGGTACGTATACAGTTACAGAAAAGGAGGTGAGCTAAGCCATCGCTGTCTATAAGTCCTTTAAAATATTGGCATCAAAACTGTACAGTCCTACCATAACCCCTACATATTAGTGACGGAGAGAGGGATAGATTTCTACTATCTCTCCCGCTTTGCAATGGTTCAAAAATTTTCAACATTTCACAAAACAACTTGAATACTATAGGATTAGTCTATGCGTAATGCCTCCTTCACACCAGAAAAAGATCACTTGTTCAGAAGCTCGATTAGCCTCGCATTTGTAGCTTTGAAGAAGTGCCAAGCTTTGAAGAAGTTTCATTGCGGCGCTATGGTGACCTTCTACGAATTGATCACGTATTAAGTGCATAAAGTGCATGGCATCGATCACAATTCCCATGGGGATGCGCCTGCGAGCAGTACTTCAACTCAGAATCGTTTGAGGTTTACAAACACGTATCCAGCTACACAATGACTTGTGGGGGCTAGACGATGAATCAGCTGTTGTCATCCTCCCGTCAAATGTGGCACGAGTTTAACGATCTCGAAAGAGTGATATTGGTTGGGGCTAGAGAGATTTCGAACCATCAATCGATCGTGCAGTCACAGCGGAACCTCTTGCCAACTGCACTTCACCTACCGGAACCATACACTGCCTTTCGGTAACTGTATAATTGATTGTACATGTATCAAAAGAGAAGGTGAAATTGTTCAGAAAATGCATTATTACAGTAGTCAAAAGAATTGAAGACCTCGCAGCTACATGTCCATTCGGACGTCTTCACAATTTGATGTTACTTGATATTCAGTGTGATTGTCGTAGTAATCCTGAGTTCTAAAAGGGAGTACGTTTCAAAGCAAGCGTTGAAAACAGAAATGCTTCGCAATCGGGGCGATAGGGGAGAAGATGGTTATTGCATTCTGGAGGGAACAATCGCAGAAATTTCCGAGGTTTCCGAATCTGTCGGGTTTTGGAAGGCTGTTCAAAGTAGCGTAGTGAGGATTTGTAACTCCAACTACAAATCAGGGACTTGAACTATCAGCATCATCCAGGGCCATATGTCCGTACGATGTCTGCGAAAGTACATCCGGCGAGACGACCTGCGTTCCCCTTCAGAATGAGGACCAATACCGTTCAGACCAGCAAAATCTGTTCCCCAGCTGTTGTTGACTTGCTTGAAGGTTGCATTCTTAGACATTTTCTTCATTTTGTGGCCACCTGTAGCTCATCTCGTCGAACGCGTTTCGGCAGCATTGTCGCTATTTCACCTAAAATATTTACCGCTACTTATGAGCACACAGAAATTGAAGTGGGATCACAAAGAAGCAGGGTCAAGCTTGCGTTGAGAATTTCTCAACAGAGGGGTCGTAAAAGAGGTGTCAGAGCACGGAAGGGGTCTTAAGGCTTGACAGAAGAGGAGAAAAAATGAAGAGAGCAAGGAGAAAAGACGAGGGGACAGTCAATTTTCCTGTAATCACTGTTGATGGATAAAACTGTGTGCAGGAAAAAGAAAATAGTGAAAAAGTGCTTTTGAAGTGCTGCCTCGGCATTAGTTGTTTTTCCATTTTGAAAAAATGGAAAAATTCCAGTGGATCAAACTCTCAACCGTTCTTAAATTGTGAGACAACAGTAGGAAATGGTGTGAAAATGGTTTTACAATGTTTTCTCTGTTGTTTTCTCTCGCAGTACTTTATATTAATATCCATTAGTACTTAATAATATTTGCTACAATATATTATTTTTGATTTATTATTAAGCGTCCAATCTGTTTCTTTAATTCTGTTTATTTCAACTATTTTTTTCATTGTTACGGGCCTATATAAGAATGAACAATATGAGGGGGTCGTTTTCTGCAGGGTCTTCTATGGCGGGTCCTTTTCAGGAGGGTTTTTTCCCAACTACACGCTTGACCCTGCATGGAAGTGAAAGCAACAACTAGGAGATTGCAGTTGTTGCTTTCACTTCCATGCATGGGTTTGCAGTTCGGTTCCCATAACACTTTCATGCATGTTCCATTTCGGTTTCCATTACAAACCGTCTCCTTTAGCACCAAACATAAACATATCAAAAATGATCGCTGATCGGTCCCGAAGAAATGTGTGGAAAATAGGTTTGCGACGAGGTACGTCGAGGTCGGCAAGTTGGATCCAAAATGGGTGACTGACTCCAGAGGTGGGCAGAGGAGACTCCCCGAGGAGATTACAGAAAGCATCTTGAAAAAGTCGAAGAGCATCCGGCTCGACACACATCTATAGAGCACTACCATTCTTCGTGTTTTTACCTGCGCTTCAAGAAAAAATTGCAGGCGTTCAAATATAATACTATTAGCGCCACTGACCGCTATCAAAGCGATGATGCTCGGAGTATCTACGCAAGTAAAAGAAAGAAACCGAAGTTCTATCCAAGAAAAGTAGGACATAAAAAGTAATAACTAGCAGGTAACCACCTTGTTACTGCGAAGAAAAATCATTAATAGACCCAGCTTTACTAGTATTAAAAAGCAAAGGTGGGTCTTGTAAGAGAGTCAGTCGTTGGACTAGCCGAAACTGGGATCCACGAGGTGTCGGCTGCCTCGCAGAAGAACTGCCGGTCAAATGGTCGGCTTTTCCAGTTCTTCAGAGGCGGAGTATCATGAAACTGACGGTATTGGGGTCTCTGTAGACAAATATAGAATACGGGGCATAAGACACGAGTTTAAGCATTACATGGCTTCGCTGCAAATGGAGGAGCTAAGTAAGAAACGGTAGCACTTTCTTCACTTTGTTAATGTCTTTGGCACTAAATTGCCAACCGATGTTTTCTACTGTAAGTGCATTAGCTTTCAGGTAAAGCATGCAGTAAATGAGGCACTCAGGTGCGGTTATCGCCTATTTGACACGGCAAGGTACTACGAGAACGAAGCTGAGCTTGGAGAAGCACTGGAAGTATGCTCACTTTTGATTGCAACGGTTTTTCCTTAAAATGGTAGGACATTCTGGACAATGTGTTTGAGAGTGTGTTGTTACTATAAGTATGAGAGGAATAGCGAGCACAACGGCAACTGGGACCATATTTGTGCGTACTTAAAAATTCGTTGATTGTACAGTTGTTGGTTGCGCCGACTATGCCCGGTCATTATCATTTCGCGCGAGAGCACCAACTTCCGCAATTTTTAAATATTTTTGGAAGAGAATGGCAGAAAACGGTGCTGTTTGCGCATTGGAGCTCTGCGACACCACTCCTCACAGATAGATATTTTGCTCGAAATCTGCACCAAATATACAACTATAGTACAAAAAAATATCTTCAGCTAAGGTTACACCGAACCTAGGGAACAAAAAGGGAAAATCAATAAATAGATGAAATTGATTCTCTCAAGTGAAGTTGTCAGTCATCGTATTCGAGGTCGACATATACCAGAGCCGCAGCTAGCAAGGTTCGACTGGATCTAATCAATGAGTACTCAAAAACAAAAGAGTTCGATATTTTTGAATATAGCTCAGGATCGTGACCAGCATGAACCAAAACAACTGCTGAGAAGAACGTCTGGAGCAGAAACACACTGAATTCAATGATATCGATACAGTCGATTGAACTTCTATTTTATATTTCGTTTAAAGAAAGAGTCTATAATCTGTCCGAAGGGTCTAGGCGCAATGTTCGGAAGAAATTGGTCCGTCCTGTATAACACTGCGCATTTACGCACATAATAGTGTTCTCACGTAGAATATCTTGGTAATAAAAGCCGTTTCATATAAGTCTGATATGAAGAGTAATTAATACTGTACAAACATGAAACGGTTTTTATTACCCAGACAATGCATATGATAAAAACCATTTCGTATTTCAAAAACCTTAGAAGAGAAGACTTTTTACCCACTCTATATAAAGGAGGAAATCGTCTGCGTATGAATATTTTTAATTGTTTGTGCGCATGTATGTACCGTCCATCTTGTGTTTCTTATTATTGGGATGGTGGGTTGCATCCATGGGCAAAACAAGCGCTGTCCTTTCTCCACTTCTTCCTCGGACTGCTTCCTTCTTCTTTTTGAAGCAGTTTTTCACCGTATTTCCATATGATTGGTCATTACAAAGTGTATTTGAACCGTAGTGAGAAATCATGTAGAGAAGCAATTGTTTATTAAATGACGTAAAATTGTTCACAACATTAAGAACACGAAAGTTCGGAAAAAACAGTAGAATGTGGAGAAGAAGAGAAACCTTTCGTACTTATTAAAAACACTTCCAAATTTGTTTTTGAGTTCTCGGAATTCATAGCTCCAGAAAAGCAAAAAAATTTCCGATATTTCAAAACGGTAAAAAAGAGTTCGGCTCCTCTGGACTGAAGATGTTACATTTAGAGATAATATATCAATATAAGATAAT
This sequence comes from Necator americanus, assembly GCF_031761385.1. Lineage (NCBI taxonomy): Eukaryota > Metazoa > Nematoda > Chromadorea > Rhabditida > Ancylostomatidae > Necator > Necator americanus. The sequence continues at coordinate 25,044,618 of NC_087374.1, forward strand.
CGTGAGAAAATTACTTTAATCACTGCGTTTGCAAATGCTAACGGTTGCAGATTGTTGGTGTAAAACAATAGCTTCAGTGACTTGGCGTACATAACGTGCACGCACAGGTTACCGCAAAAGAAGTTCAGTGAAGCTCTATTGAATGACGAGGCATACTCTCTTTGCGTGCCGTTTCCCAGTACTCTAGCTATATGTGTTCTATTGCGTAACTAGAATATTGGCTTTCCCACATAAGAACTTGGGTCCACACCTACAGCTAATTTTTAGTTTTCTGATATTGAATTCTAAGTTGACAGAGAACGAACCACGTTCCTTGTTTGTGTTCTTATTACCTCACAATCGCAAATAGTGTAACCTCCAGTCCGAGCCGCTGATTGACTTATGGTTTCTGGCGATAGGCCCAGTCAACCATTCTCGGAGTCGCGTATACGGGTCTGATTGCTACCTGCTCGCCGTCACCCTAGACGCATCTGGAATCTGAGGATACACGCACAGCTAGGCTACCTTGCACACTTATACAACGGAAATTACCCAGATATTGGAAGAGGTGTTGTCGTTCAGCACTCTGCCAAAACCCAACCCTAATGAAATAATATCTAGAGGGTGCGGGAATCATTGGTGACAACTCTCCGTTACGTTATACCAAAGTGGCTTTCGCTGTCGACTGATATCCAGTAAGCCGCTCTGTCCAAACTGCTAGAATATTTGCATGTGCCGTTTGTTTGCATGCATTCCACCAAACACTCATCAGATAACGTCCGCCATCGAAAACAACACGATATATTGCGTTGTTGCTGATGAGGAGAGCGTAGGAGGCAACGCAGTAGCTGCTAGGAACGACTACAATAACTTGGTGGAGGAATTTGGGTCAACGTCGCCGGGGAGCGCCTTTGTACGACACAACCTCATGTTTATGTAGTGAAAAGCTGTGAATCTGTCCCAGGCTTCTATCATGTCCGATCGTATCATTTGCCTCCGTTTCCAACTTCTCAACAAAAGTAGTTAAAGACAAAAGACAGAAGTTGCGATATTTTTCTTTCCCTGTCGCTGAATGCAGAAGAAAAGAAATGAAGAACTGAAATGAGTGAAACTAAGGACCTTCTTCCCAAATATGGCTTGACACGTGAAGACGTCTTTATAACGACGAAGTTCCACATAGATCCTGATGACCCAGCCGGTGGAGCTAGAAGGCTGGTTTTAAATTCTCTTGTAAAACTGAAAGTAAGGTAAGAAGCGTCCATCGGCTCTGATGAAACTGGTGCAAAAATTGGGTAATTTAGTTATATCGACATGGTCCTTATTCACTATCCAAAAGCTCTGAAATGTGATGATAAAGACGAAAAAAATAAGCTCCACCGTAAGCTTACTTATCTGGAATTGGAGAAGCTAAAAGGTAGTAGCTTAGTCACGTTTTGTTCACTTGCTCCCGCCATAATGTTTTGACCATATGTTCGATTGTTTTGTTTAATGTGTTCAATTTTTAGAAGAAGGGAAGATCAGGTCTGTTGGAGTGTCCAACTACGAAATTTCGCACATAGAAGAAATCAAAGAGTATAGTAAGGTAGTGCTGCAGATAAAAAAATTGACGACACATTCACAACTAAGTATTTCAGATGATCCCATGCTCTGATCAGGTAGAATTTCACCCTCACTTTACTCGAGAGGAATTGAGGCAATACTGTAAAAAGAAGGGGATTTTTTTGCAGGTTGGTGACAAACACTTTCGTGGGGTTTATAATGTAGAATCTTAGAGTTTGCAACGTGCAAAAACAATGAATATTTGTTGTTTGGATAATACGCAAAACATGAAATGTTAAAGAAAAACTCTAGTTGCTATCTAGGTACTAACAACTGTACTTAATATACATTCAAAAGGATGCATTAGTATGTTCTGTGTCCCGCTTGAAAATCTCACTGAATAAACTGTGTGTGTGTGTGTGTGTGTGTGTGTGTGTGTGTGTGTGTGTGTGTGTGTGTGTGTGTGTGTGTGTGTGTGTGTGTGTGTGTGTGTGTGTGTGTGTGTGTGTGTGTGTGTGTGTGTGTGTGTGTGTGTGTGTGTGTGTGTGTGTGTGTGTGTGTGTGTGTGTGTGTGTGTGTGTGTGTGTGTGTGTGTGTGTGTGTGTGTGTGTGTGTGTGTGTGTGTGTGTGTGTGTGTGTGTGTGTGTGTGTGTGTGTGTGTGTGTGTGTGTGTGTGTGTGTGTGTGTGTGTGTGTGTGTGTGTGTGTGTGTGTGTGTGTGTGTGTGTGTGTGTGTGTGTGTGTGTGTGTGTGTGTGTGTGTGTGTGTGTGTGTGTGTGTGTGTGTGTGTGTGTGTGTGTGTGTGTGTGTGTGTGTGTGTGTGTGTGTGTGTGTGTGTGTGTGTGTGTGTGTGTGTGTGTGTGTGTGTGTGTGTGTGTGTGTTTGGTGTGTGTGTGTGTGTCACGAAATCACGAAATCAGACGCCAGAAGGCTATAACATGGGTTGGGACGGTTTCCACGGCGTTGAATTGGTGCGCAGGCGCCAGATAGCTATGAAAGGGGGCAACGGACGTAGAACTGTTGTGCCATAATGCAGTATTATTGCGAAGTAACTTCGTGTGCATGTCGCAAAGGGTAAATGGGACTTGCAAGAGTTTCATACTGGTGGTCACTGCACGCGTTGCTTTTTACCTCTATGACTCTTCTGTGCGTCTGTTTCTTTACACGTTTGCCTCAAGTTGGTTACAATAACTTCTTCGGGAACTGAAAACACGCTCGCAAACGGCTGCTTAAATAGTAGCCAACAGTTTACATGATCTGACGAGGAACGTTATCTTTATCAGTACGATGTCGTTCACGTCATTTTATATTTGACGTCATTCTTTGGTAGCTGTTGGAGAAGCAGGAAGAAAAGCATAATTTGAGTAATGCTTTAAAATTGTATCTATATTATATTGGAATCGAAGGAGTATTTGTATTTGTAGCTAAAGTTTGAATATTCTCAAAATGTAGAACTGACGCGTCCAGAAAGAAAGCTATGAAATCTGTTCTCCTTTATTTGTAGTAAAAAAAAACGTTGTTAGAAAAACAGAATTCTGATTCGACAGAAAATATCACCACGGTTAATTTTTGATTAATTTGATTAATAGATCAGTGAAGGCTAGCGAAGGAACACCAAAAAAAAAAGTCTGAAGTCCAGCATTAGCCGAACATTCAGACTGGTACATTACCTCATGTCTGGACAGTGGTGAAAAGGTAGAGTGCTTGCTTACCATGTGCATTGCGGTGGTTAGGCATCACAGCGGTGCAGAGTTTTGCATCATCATGAGTAATTTGGTGACATACAGGCAAACACACAGATACACATACACGGACTAAGCGCGTTATTATGTATAATGTATGATCATGTACCATGTATGATCATATATCATCATGTATCTACATAATATCGTGTGTGTAGGTCTGTGTATGTTAGTTAAGAAATTCCAAAAGGGAACGAGAAGGATCCCACAGATTGGTGCGCTACCTTGCATAGCTCCGAGCGTGACAAGTTCGAGTGAGTTGTGAAGAAGAAATGAGACGTTGTGAGCATAGTTGTTGTTATGTTATGTTTCATACCAGTCTGAATGTCCGGCTAAAACCGGACTTCAGACTTTCGGTTCCACTTATCCACCAGCCGGTCTTCCAGTTTTCCTTCCAAATGCGTCAATTCTACATTTGGAGAATATTCTAACATCAGCTACAAACACTCTTTCGATGCCAGAATAATATAGATACAATTTGAAAGCATTACTCGAAGTATGGGTATTCCTCCTGATTTCCCCCAATAGTTATCACAGAATGATGTTTTAACATAAAATGACGTGAAAGACATCATCCTACTGATAAAGATAACGTTCCACGTCAAATCATATAAACATTTTGCTACTATTTGAGCACCCGTTTGCATGCGTGTTTCCACTTTCTGAGAGCGGCATGCTACCAACTTGAGGCGAATGAAGAAGGAAATGAACACACGGAGGAGTCATGAAAGGTGAAAAGCAACGCGCGCAATGGCCACGGCTATAAAACGGCTTTAACCATTTATTTTTTGCGACATGCACGCGAACTTATTGCGCACCATTTCGATTCCGCGGGATTCGTCTCACCCCACCTTATACCTATCTGGCGCCGGCGCACCAATCCGACGCCGTGGGACCAGTCGCACCCCATTTTATAGCTATCGTGAACCCGTCGCACCCCCTCCTATAGGTCTATAGGTACCTGGCACCGGTGGACCCGTCGCACCCTCTCCTGTAGGTATCTGGCGCCGGTGGTCCCGTCACACCTCCTTCTATAGGTACCTGGCGCCAGCGGACCCATCACACCCCCCTTCTATGGGTATCTGGCGCCGGTGGACCCCTCACACCCCATTTTATAGCCTTCTAGCATCGAGGCAACAACTCGACGCCGGTGGACCCCCCTTTTTGAATTTCGTGACTGACACACACACGTGACAGAATAAACCCTTATTATAATTATACATTACATCATATATTTATTATGATGAAACATCATGATTATACATCATGATGTTTCATAGTAGTAACAACTGCATGTGTTGCATATCACCCCCATGTACTTCTTGGTATATCTATTTCCCTGCGCCTTTGCTGACGTTGCTTTGGTCTCCTCGTCAGAAACTGGAAACACGCACGCAAAAATCTGCTTAAATAGTGACTCATATTTTGCGTAATCTCATGTAGAACATTATGTTTATTAGTACAATGATGACCTTCACGTCATTTCATGTTAGCAAATCATTCGGTGCTAATTGTTCGGCGAAAACAAGAGAAAAACCCATCTTGTATCACCTGAGCTCCCGTTGTTCATCGATTTGCTCTAACGGGCACCAGTAACGTTTCCATACTTCTCGATCGCGCGCAAATGCTGCCTAGTGCTATCTCTCCTCGCGAGATACTCAAAGAGCGTCGTTCCTTTCTTTGAAGGAATTCGTAAAGAGGTCTGACCATCAGATCGGCGTTCTTCCTGCGGGTATCCCCCCTTTCACCGCTCTGGTTCTACGATTGTTGTTGCAACGCATCACGTGTCCGGTCCACCTAATTTTGCTTTCCTTGGGATACGCGGCAGCGTCTCTGATCTTCGATCGACGGCGTAGAAGTGAATTTCGAATCTCTTTTTTCGCTTGGGTAAAGCTGGTTACTCCTAGCATCACCCTTTCAGTTTCGCGTTCTATGACGCTGATCGCATTTTCCTGCTGCTTGCGAAACGTTCACGTTTCTGAAGGGTAGGTCAGAGCAGGAAGAACGGTGGTGTGAACACGGAGCCGGATGTTCCCGGTCTTCACTACACCCTCGATGCCACTGAATGCTCCCCAAGCCACTCCTTTCCTTCTGCCCAGCTCGGAGGTCAGGTAGTTCATCATGTTGATCTCCCGACCTATATACACACAGCTGAAGTATTCAGACGTTCGTTCCGTTGAGCGTAAGTGGGAAATCAGAGTTTCCGGAGACAGGCGTCTTGGTGGTTTTGGAACTTTCGTTTATACTCGTCGTCGATGTTATCCATGATGGTATCTCCCCAAAAGCCAAAAAACGAAGCGAAGAGCTCTCGGTCGATGATGGAATTTCGCTTTAAGGACTTCGCGGCTTTTTCTCCTCTTTGTGTAAAAGAGAATCTTACTCGAAGAAGGCGATAGTTCGATCCCGTATAAAATGTTAGTACAACAGCGACATTCATCAGGCAAAACCTTTCACTGATGATGATGTGGTTCATTATGATACCCTCCATCGAGAAATTCCCACGTTAAGGGTAGAGAGGAGTGCTTCTGGAATTGCGAATACCCATGGATGATCTTAGTCGTCATGATGAACACGGAAAGGCTCTCCCCCTGCTCATTCCATTGAAGGCCGTTGGTTCCGATGTGAAGTTCTCCAGGTATTCTTCTGGGGCCAATTTTGGCGCTGAATTTTGGCGTTCACGAATTATGATCTTGTAAAAAGTATGATTCTCCACGTCCATATAGAAAGTTTCAACTTCTTGTTCTTCGTGGCTTGATGTTGGAGCGTAAGCTTACGAAGATAGTCAAAACTGGCGTTGAACCACTTCTCATCCGTAAACGTCCGATTCGAGGTTGTAGCTTGTTTGAAAGAGTCGGTGTCTATTGCCATATTCGCGTTGACGAGGATACCAAGTCATCTACTGTCGCGTGCTCCCAAGAATAGTTCTTCTCCAGCGTCATACACGGCGTTCAGTGGGTGGCGTCACCCCTTCTCGGCCAGTCCGATGACATCGTACCTAAGCTTTCTAGCTTGTATCATCAGATCCTCAATGGCCGCATCCGATGCAAGCGTAAGGGCGTCATAAGTACAGATCGTCATCCTAGTCCTTTTCCGTTTCGGTAGCCTATATGACTCCTGCAACCTCGTCCTTCCTGGCGCTGCCGCATTATGCCTTCTCCGAAATCAGGAGACTTCTTCCACTACCATTTTGCATATAAATTTAAAATCCATGGGCAGGTTGTGGGCCTCTAGTTTTTAAACATGAGTCTCGGAGAACATTGCCCCTCCCGGAGAGAACGAGTGGAGCTTATTTGTTGGAGACGACTCCAAACCGCCTCCCTTACACCTCCCAGTCACTTGACTAATTTGGCCGGACCGAGGTGTGGGATACGGTAGTATTATAAGCCGATCCTAGCAGAGCAGAAAGAGAGAGTCCATCCCCTGAATCCACCTTGAAGGAACATAGATATAGAATCGAGTTTGAATACACTTTAAACGTAGTCACTGACAGAATCAAGAATGAAACAATGAAATTTCGTTCGATCATCATTTCAAATTAAATTTCTTCTAAAAAAAAGAAGGGAAAAGGGTGTTAGAAGTAACACAAATTTAATTTCATGTAAAGCCAAAGAAAATTAAGTCACTATTTTTTTTTTCACTTTCTGATCATTGTATATTAGAGGAGTAAGTACGAAAGATCAGAAGAAGCATTTAATTTCGCTTTAGGTGAGGTGGTTAGGTGAAAACGGTGCATAATTGAAGTTATCGACTACTTTTTAAATCCCATTTTATTATTATCTCACTGTGAATGGGTTCATGAAGCCCATGTGTTCTATTTAGTTATCCGATCGATGTCCAGTTTCATTGCTGAACAATGCTTGACACGTGTAATATATAATAGAAAACATACAATTTAAAAACAGAAAAACTCTAGTTTTTCCCAAATATTGCTCCAGCTAATTTAGGCGTTCTCCTCTATGGCGCGTTTTGCACCTACTTTAGTGAATGAACCAGTACTTGTCGATATAGCAAAGAGACGATTCAAAACGGTAGCGGTAAGATTGGTTTCTAAACTCTCCCAGGAAATCAACAGCTTTACCAAATATCTATGCTCAGATCATTTTGCTTTCATTCGCGGTGAGCCAAGGAGTAGGAGTAGTTCCGAGATCGATCGTACCTCGCGAAATCAGGGAAAACTTTGAGGTTCGACTTCCTGGACTTCCGGACTTTCATATCACAACATGAAAAGTGCATTCCAACTCATTTATTGTAGCGCCCTCTTTGATGCAACTAGCATTTTTAAAGACAGCGGTCTTTCACGAGTGCACTGACCTCGAACAGATGATTTTATTGGGTTGGGGAATAAGTTCGTAGCGTTCTTATCAAGGACATTCATTTAATCAAAAATCATTAATATTAACAACAAATTAATCGATTATGATTATCAATTCACGACTTGTTTGGCGACCGTTCTCCTTCAAGAGTGCGGTTAGGCGCTCTTCGTCAAAGTCAGAAGGTCTTCTGCAACGAGGCGAGTCGTCGACGTTAAAATCGCCATTTTTGCAACTTTGCGAAGAACAAATTCCGTGCTGTAGACTCGCCTATGACACCTTCTCCGTATACGTTGCAAATGTCCCGGGCTGCTGCAGCAACTTTTTGGCCTCGATGAAAAGCGAAGAAGAGCAGATGTCGAAAATGTTTTTACCTCCCGGATACTCCATTTCTAAGCCTCAAAAGTAATTAAGAATTAAATTACTCAAAAAGACAATCAACACAGTTTTGTAGAGCAGAAAGAGCTCTAACGAATGAATATTACAAACTTTGTCAAACAGCAAAAAAATCTGTGTAAAACAAAGAAAATATAAGAACGCTACGAACTTAGTTCCCAACCCAACAGAAAGTAAACGTTTCTTGTTCATGTATTCACATACACCAATGGCCAGCAAAATTTTAACCCAATTAATTGTCAGCGGAACCTGGCGCAGTCCTTTTCGTCGGGGATAGCACATCAAACATGTCGTTCTCCTAATACAGAAAGTGGAGAGTCCCGTTATGGTTCAATCCAGGGAACACCAACTGTGTCTTGGATTCGGAAACTCGCTAACGGAGATGCAAATCAGAAGATGAATCCTTCTTTGACAATTTTCGCCGCATCGTTCCAGTGTCGAATTGCGAAGAAAAGGAATCTAGAAGTTATACGGGGAAGAACTTAATCGAGGTTCACAATTGGTTGAACGGGGAAAATCTTTCTGAGTTTATCATGAAACCTTCTAATAGTCCAAAAATCAAGCTTTTTACTCTGGATGTGAGAGTAATTCGGTAAACAGCATTATGAAATCGACAATAGCACTGTCAGTAGAAAGTGTTTGTTGATAACGTTACCTAAAAGCACTGTGGAGGGATGAGCAGAAAATCATCCGCAACTTCTGTTTTGATCTCTTCGGCTCTAACTCTCACCGCCCTCCTCGTAATCACCTGAGAAAAAATGAACATGCCATTTCAGAACCTCTAGTTTCTAAGTGTAAGAACTACCTCAATACTTCACTTTCAACAACTTGGAGATCGCATTCGATTCATCTAAGACGAAGGTGATTTAAGGAATGCTTGTACAGCAAAGACTTCCACAGTAAATAAGCAAAGATCACTTGCGGGTAAAGAGCTTCAGTAAGCAATCATATCACATCACGAAACAAGCAAGCACCTAATCAAAACGAAATCTGATTGTTTTCGAAGAAATTTGTTAATGGTTGGTTTATGATTAAAAGCGGAGAATGTGATGTTAATGAAGAAGCGATGAATTCGTGATCACACACATTAAACGAATGTACTGAGCATTCCAACAAGGTATATTAAAGTCGGCAAGTTGGATCAGCGAAGAGTGGCTGGCTCCACACGTGGGCAGGAGAGACTTCTTGAAGAGCATATAAAAACATCGGTGTCGTAGTGAAAGAGGCGGAAGCACAGTGCACGCGTCCACCTCCTTAACACCGCCATCGCTTTTTCTTTATACGTATTTAAAAAAATTTGGACATTTTGCAAAGAGAAGAAAAATGGCATGAGGGTGACGGAACACTACCTGGAAGGTGGTTTTCAGATCCAGTTCCATGCAATTAGAAAAAAAGTTCTATCCTACATCAACGATCGATGATCAGAGACGCTGCCTCGATTACTAAGTGAAGTAAAAGTAGGTGGGTCCGACAAAAGAAGAGGGTCTTAAGGGCTGTCGTTGAAGAAGAGTCGTAAATTACTGGGTTCCACGAGCTTCGGGTTGCATAGCAGGAAGATGGAAGAAGTGAATTTCTTAGTGTGTCACATCGTGTCTTTCTCAAGCCAGGAGAAGTCACAAAAGATGCCAGTGCTATCGGACTATACATTCAATCATCATTTTCTGAGGGCGCGCGAATCACTTTCTCGAACGTCTTTCTTGCTATGTGGTGGTGATGAAGGAGATTAGGGGAACTCAGAACTGCGATAGTACGGAGTACTCCTGATCACTTTGATTCTCGTTGTTCCTCGAACTGGAGCGGGCGCCACTAATTCTTCCATTTGTCTCTATCGCAAGGTCACCGAGTGGTTTCTCCTTTAGCGTTGCGCACGAAAAGCATCAAAAATTGTTTCGGCCTTTGTGAAGATGTGTGACCACGTGGGTCCACGGTCTTCCTGTAATGTTTTTAATATCGCTTGGAGCCCTGTCACCGCTGGTGATGGTTTTGGATTTGTAAGGGAATTGCTTGGTCTTCATCATGATGCTCGATAACTTCGTCACGACTTCTATCCACCAAAGCAAAGATGTCAACTTTGAAAACTCCCCAATTTCACTTTAATTTTGTGCAATTTTCAAAAAGCTATCGTTTGAATCAGTTCATATTTAGCTGTTTTTCTCTTTGTATTCTGTTGAACTACGTGTTTCACGTTGTTAATTTTTTGTGCTTCGTTTTGGATGTCATAGACGAATAAGTATCCCTGTCATATTGATTTTCAATTTTCCCAAGCCGGTAATTGAAACGCTTTTATTTGTTTCTGTCAGGTGCGAGAATGTGTCGCATTTTTATCGAAAAAAAAAACTGGAAAGAATAATAAAATATAAGGAAAGAATATCAAACACTTAGAACTGAGGCAATGGAGATTTAGTGGCATTGCTCCAAAAAGGTAGCAATTGGAGACAGTTTTTGATAGAAACTCCTAGAATTCTGTAGAAACATTGGCAGACGTATGTTTGCTCACTCTGTTGAAGAAGAAAAGGGATCAAATAGCTGGAAAAGAAAGCTTTGAGTCCATGAGGAAAGATTAGAAGGAACTATATTATTTTTTGCAATTGTACGGTTGCATTGGTATATAAGGTAGAGGTGCATCGTTGGCATAAACCAAACATTGAAGGTTGTACTCCCATTCTAAACATATAAAAACATATATTTAGGCCACAAAACTAGTGCTTGACGGAGAGGAAATCGAACTGTTAAAAAAACTGAACCGCAACCACAATTACATCCGCTGCACTGGATGGCTTGTAGAGTGACGTTAAACAGCGTAACATTTTTAAGTAATTTCCTTACCAAATAAATTTATAAATTAATGGTTTTCTTGAAAATGTGAAGGTCATCGGATAGAGATATTCATCAGATCCCGATTCATCGAAATCGTTACAGATAATTAATTTGATAATTGTTTTCTTTAGTAGAGCCGTACACGAGGTTGTTATAGTCCTTTATTGGTGGCTAACGTTTCGGCAATATCGCCTTCTTCAATCGAACGTTCGATTTCACCCCTTTCAGGCTCTGAAGAAGGCGATATTGCCGAAACGTTAGCCACGAATAAAGGACTATAACAACCTCGTGTACGGCTCTACTAAAGAAAACAATTATTGAAGCACTAACATGCCGAGGTTTATCGAAAGTCGCACATGGAGATTAATTTGATATTTCTTTAGAGATTGTGTAAAAGTGTTCACAGCCCGCTCGAAACTGTTCAAACACTCTACTCTCAGGAGCGATTAAAAACTGCAGTTTGACGTGTTTGACAGAGTCCTTTAGAACTTCTCGGAGTCTGAGAATCAACATCTTGGCGTCTCTGCAGTTCTTCTGCAACCGGAAGGTATATGCAGATATCCCTCTCTGACTCAATGCACGTTGAAAGCACACAAGTGAACATTTTGTGGATTTGCATCTCACTTCCCTTTGACCATCTATGTTATATACTTGCATTGATCAACTCTTTTCGGTTCCACTTTCTCCGCAGAACAGATATTGTCTTGTTCTGTTTCATTATGCCTGAGGTGTCAATAACTTAACAACATTTCTACGATATTTATATCCTTGTCTTCGTGGAGAGAACACCTTGAAACCACTTCTCCCTGCACAGAGAGTACTATTTGCATACATTCAGCCATTGATTTTAAAGAAACATGCTTTGTTGGCACAGCGACATCTCTATAAAAGAACAACTTTACTTCAAACTTAACCTACATGGCAGCAAACAAACAACAACAAACTTCATATCAATGTACAGAACAATGGTAAACTGTATAGTCGGGAAAAATGACATGAAGTCTGGTGTGCTCGCGTAGGCTGCTTGCTCGAAGTTGTTTGAAGATCGAGGTGGTACCGCCGTTAGCTCCGCAGAAAGAGCAGAGCTAACGATGGTGCCACCTCGATCACAACCTCGCTCTGCACGTCACATCGAGTGTGATCACATCCGTAACGTCACGTCAGGTAGTTTTGAAGCGACAACGTACGTTTTTCAATAGGACCAAAATAATTAGAAGAACTGAGTGAATTGGATTCTTAGTTATGTCTTGTGTTTTGCGAGGATTCGTATCTGACTTGTCTGTGTTATTTATGCACAACAAAAATGAAAATCAATCATCTTCTGTCGGAGCTCCTTTGTAAAGATAAATTATTGTGGTTCGTGGCGTGGTCGCTATGCGAAATGACACTTCTTGGGGCCACCGTACTCTTCATGTCGGACAAAACTCCTCGCACCTTTAAGTAGGTAGATTAGAAAGTTGGATTGACATTTCCCAGAAAATCAAAAAGACGAGAATCTCGGTTTTTTTAGGAAGAATATTTTAAAGAAAGGATTAACATTCATTCTACAACAATTATTAGAGAAAACTGCGAGTGGGCTGTCAAAGGCAGCATAACAACCTCGGATTCCGCAATCTACAACCCCATCTCTAGCTTTTCCCGCGGATTCTCTCACCACGTCAGATTCGTGATGTACTGCCCATAAGCAGAAATTAAGTGGAACTTTTGTTGTCATTGTTATCCGACCTTTTACCACAGCAGCAACTCTTTCTAAATAGTGATGAACCTCAGTATTCGAAGTGATGTAGACGACCGCATTTGCCGAAGAATTTATGGTTACACAAATTGGGATAACGATAAAATACTCCACTCCACTAGCTCCGATTAACACTGGAAATACTCGGAATGCGACCCACGAAGTCAAGTAAAAGATCGAAATTGCACAGAATTGCAGTGCATATCTGGAATTTGGGTTCTGATTTCTGTGAGACACGCAGAAATGTGGCGTAGAAACTCGCTTGTACTCTTTGACGCGGCGACCACCTCCGCTGCTGTCGACTTTGTGCAAGTGGGTCATCTTCCAGACGAAAAAAATGATCTAGGCATCATTTAATTTTTGAAAATAAGTAATGGATAAGAGAAACTCACATAAGTATAACAAATGGCACAAATCGCTGATGAACTAGAATTCAAGGGTAGATCAATGTACATGTTTGAGTAGTTTGGAGTGTCTCCTTTTGAAATATAAGAATAGGATAAGAAAACGTGGTCAAATGAGAACCTTGAAAACACTTCTGTTAAGACGTCATACATCATATAACATAAACTAGAGTCACAACGACATGAAGCACGGTCCAGCTGCGTAAATGGCTTCGCTCGCAGCTCGCGGGTAGAAGGCGGTTAGAATTCAGGCGATCATTACTTTTCTGGCTGACGACACTCATCATTTAATTAAATGCTCCCAGTAACTTCATGTGACCTTGTTTGAAAACAATTCCATTCTTAGAGGTTTCTTATATACGCAGATTATCTCAAAGGATTCGGACCCATCAACGAGTTAAAAGAGGGAAGCCACTACGTAACATCCGTTAGTCTGTGTAGTCTCTGTGAAATTAATCATATCTTTACTCAGCTGTTGATAGAGGGAACATTCGATAGAACAAAACGTGCGCATTAGTCCAATACCCTCCTCATCTCTTACTCGGCTATCCCTTATCCACCGATTGATATACTCTTATTCAAGTCTGAGAAGGTCGAAATATACGAAATGCGAAGGAAACTGAAGAACTCAACGACTCAATTTCTCCGGATTATGAGAATAGTTTAACTTTGAGTATCGATAGGAAATTGTAGAAAATTACAATGATTAAACAATAGTCATGCGAATTAGGGAAAAATTTGAAAAATTTCGCTCTTCTTAATTCCCTCCTTCATTTTGCAACAAAATCTACTCTACATTATAGCAGTATTTATATAATATTCTACAGCAGTATTCTGCCTATCATCGAGTTCCTTTCTCAGAAGTGTGGATTGGGGATTGGAAACCTCATTCCCATTCTTGCGTTAGTAAAACGTTCGAATTATTCAATTATTTCGCATATGCGGAGTAAGTGCAATGTGCAGGTAATAAGCAGACTTCTATACGCGGTCTCAACACATTGAAGGCAGCATATCACAAAATTGACGTGCTGCGGAAGCGCCAATGAAAACGTAGAGTCTGGGTTGTAGATTACAGAAGCGAGCGTGGATCCGCTCAACCTCACTAAGCGTCTTTAAAAACGGCGTGAAACATGGCGTTCCTGGAAACGAAGTCGATTGCGACACACTACCCTCGTTCAAGCGCCGCATCTACTAGCGAGCGGTCGAAGATTAATAAAGCTTCATCACCAGTTTTCACCACCTTTATCACCTAGATTTCCTCGTTTGTCAATTTGCACGAGCGCTTGCCAGAATCGCCAACTGGTTTCTTTTTTCTTTTCTTTTCTTTTCCATCAAATATTTCTTAGAAGCAGTTCACGAAGAAGTCTGACCATCGGGTCGGCTATCTTGTAGGGTCATCTTTTTCGATCCCTGATACTTAACTTTTCGAATCGAGGGATGGATCGTCGAATCTTTTCCGTGGGTTCTGTAAAGTGGGCTACTTCTAGCATCACTCTTCCGACTGGACGTTCAGTGACGATCGCGACGTTTTCTTCGTGACCGCAGTAGTGTCCAATTTCTGAAGCATAAGTCAACACAGTGGTGCTAAAGAGATGAGACAGCTCGGGGACAAGGTCTCTCTTCATGTCGTTTTCTGACCCAGATAGATGTAGCTGCTGGATTCAGATACGTTTTATTGCGTAAATGGGGATCCGAGACCCATTAATTTCTCCTGAATATAGTCTTTTGCAAATTCAGCTGAATACCAATGTTTTCATATGCTTCCTCCAAATCGGTCAGCAATCGTTCCGCTTGGCTGGCGTTAGATGTTATCAGAACGATGTTGTCAGCAAAGCGCAGATTTTTTCGCTGCCGGCTTACATCCTTACCTCCCATGTCGTTCCACTCCAGCTTTGGCAATACGTTCTCAGGAATGGCAGTAAATATCTTACGTGAGATTGTCTCAACCTGTTGGACATGACCCTCCACGTTGATAAATAGCATTCTGGTAGAATGGCGAAACTGAAGTTACTGTACAACTCTCGAAGTACCTTTATGTCGTCTTGGTTGTCGAAGCTCCCATGATCACTTCTGTCTCAACCTAGTCGAATGCCTTCCTTAAAGGCATCAACCCACGAATCTGGAGTGGTACGTTTTTCAGGTGGGTTATGGCTATATGGGGTCATAGATTATAGGTAGGAGAGTGATTCCGTCCATTTCTTCCCAACTGCCGTAAAAAAACGGCCCGGAAGATGCAACTTCGATCGTTCCAGGCGCTGTTGTCTACGAAGAGTTGTATTGGAGCGCGTCAAGCTCGTACACGCGCTGCATTTTTCGGACCCTTTTTCACGGCAATTAGGAAGAAATGAACGGAATCACCCCCTTCCCCACAATCTACGACCCCGTATAGGCATAACCCACTTGAAACCCTTACCACCCCATAATAGTTTGGTGATGCCTTTATGACGATTAAAGTGAAACATAGCGGCATTTTGTACTCTTGCGGTACCTCGATGACTTCTGAAACAATTGGAAGCAAAAGCAACGAATAAGCTGCTGAGGGAATAGGTGTCTGCGCAGAGTTGAGTGTTCTAACGTACCTCGTGGGAACTAAAGCAGCTCACACGCCTTTGTTGGGACAGCTAGAGGGGATTGAGTGGGGCCATGCTCCTTAGTCTGCAACCCGAATTCCAAGTTCTTCCTGGAGCTTCTGTACCAGGCCAATATCGTGAGATGCCGTCTTTAATAAACACCACAATTAGTCCCTTTATGATGCGTCAATGTGTACGACTTCATTTCACAATCTCTCTAAGAACACGAAAACGTATACCACCTTCAATGAGTTGTGAGGGTCAGGTGATGTGTCATGTTAGTGTTTTGCCTCCCCAAGACAAGTCCAGTATCATTTCATCGGCATAAATGGATGGAAGGCTGGGTTCACTGCGGTTTTGAACAGTCGTAGCCGATTCACTTGTCGTTTACGCAATAACCGTTTAAGCAAAAAAAAAAAACTAGCAAAAAAAAACCTGAAGGAAAGAACAGGAGCAATTTGTTCACCGGATAATAGAAACTGTGCTTTCAAGAGTAAGTTATTTATGTACACACTAACCACACCCCGCCCGGACATGAACATGTGGGGAACTGATAGCATCAACTTCGCATAAACGAGTTTTTATTTTCAACGTACTTGCAACATGGAGTAACGTATTGTGATATCCAAGCCACGAGAATCGCCACAGGAAAAAGAAAAATAACGATAATAAGCACGTTTTTGAATGAGAAAAATCGTATATGTGGCATACAGACTACGACAACCCTTAAACATTTTGCTAAATGACTAGTTCTCAAGACATAAATACATGTGCATACCTATTGACTGCCATGAGTATCTGAGCAACTGAACCATAGTACCAACAAAAAAGAAACGCAGCCCCAAGGAACTGTATGAACTCATTGTCCTTATCTCCTTTGAATAGCCAGCTCTGCAATTATCCAAGAGTTTCTAAGATAGCATAACTACAAAGTATCTCTGAGTAAATCTAGACTGTTACGAAAGAGCGTTCATATACCAACATTAGATACTATAGACGGAACGAGATAACAAAGACTAAATATAAGTTGTATGCAGTCGCATAAAATATTGGCAGCAGAAATGACATATATTGGACTTTTGCGCTTAAACATGCTCAACTTCACCACTGCAAACATAACGATGCTGGAGAGGATTAGACCAGCAAGTGTCACAACGCCGAGCAATATTCCCAACCAAAATTTGATAGTCATCTGAAAGTTTCAACTGCTAATAGCGTCCATACGCGATATCTCAAGATAAGAAATTTAAAATGTCATCGTCTCAAACATCATAGCACTTCACATGTCATAGTGTACATGTCACAGAAACAATCGGAATCTTTTATCGGAGTGCGATGGAGTAGATGACGGAGCACAGCAAGCAGGACGGTTACGTCGCAGCGGACTAGCCGCACTTACACAACATTCGGTACCGACTTTCGAATGGCGGAAACCACAAAGCGGCAAAATGCGACTATGAACGGTAGATAAACAGAAAGAAGTACTGTTCGACATAATGCTATCAGGAACTGAATCAAGCCCGGACCAAGACCGGCAACAGAGTTTGTATGTGGCTTCTTGCCTGAGGGCGGAGTTGAGCGAGTGTACCCACACCCACCGAAGCAGCACAATTGAAAGCAGTACGGAAATCATGGGATTTTAACCAGACTCCTCCTACCTTCTTTAGCATATTCATGGTTTGTAGACTAACTAATTCACTTGAAATTGTTAACATATGAGAACTTAAACTTTATATCTTCACAAATTCTAGAGAACTCCTCAATTCCTCTTTGAGGCGCCCGATTCTCTTGACACATTTGAATAATTTTTAGAAAAGATTAGTCGAATGACATGTTTTCGGAGGTAAGCTTCCAGGAAAATGCACTGTTTTCTACTTCACACCCACAAGGGTATGTCAGCATTTCAAAACAGCGCTACGAGTAGGTAGTGTAGAGGCTGATTGGAAATTATTCAGCCAAAAAATTAGCTTAGAAATAAAAATAATTAACACATGGTGTGCGATTTATATTGAAAACGACCGCTAAAGGTGCGATTTGTATTAAAATTGACTGCCACTCGGAAGAAAAGAACTGGAAAACCAATTACAGTGCTCTCAAAAATTGTAATATTTGCGCTAAACTAAGTTATGTTGTACCTGCATTGTACAACATCAGACACTGGTTTTTTTTTTGAAACAGTTCCAACTACCTCCTCCATATCGAAATTAACTTTTCACAATGACACACTATTAGAAAAAAGGCGAACACTGCTTCTAAAGTAAGCCTAGTTGTTCCGCAACGTTTGTGATGGATTTTTCGTCGGAGTGACTGAGGACAGGGAGAAAGTGTAGTTAATTTGTTAGTCACAAGACAGAGTATCATTAGCCGTGTAAATTCAGGTTCTCGTCCACATCTTAATCAATACCAAATATATAAAAGAAAATCACACAAGTACTATGTTTTCATCTACTACAGTAAGCCTTCTCAGTAGTGCTTCTATTCTGAAAAAAAAGATCAATAATGGCTGCCCCAAATCTTTCGAAGAATTTATTGATTTGACTATGATTTCGTTTTAAAACGCATATAAATAAAATTAAAATAAAATTAAACAAAAGAAATATATAAATTTAAATATAAAATATAAATATCTAATATAAATTATATAAAGTATAAAAAACACATAATTGGAAAATAACCTACAAATAAAATGACGTCGCATATAAACGCGACGTCCTTAGTGGCACAACAGTGTGTAAGTATTCATGCCTCATTTTTGAGGAAGAGGTCTTTGGAAAGACTGAACGAAAATGATACGGTAGCGGGTGACTGTCAAGCTTAAAACCTTTCAATGGGCACAAAGCTCGCTTTAATTAGGGTCTCCGTGGAATTACTTTTGGAAGTGGTGGTGGATGGACAAATTTTATGTCATGCTTTAATGGATGAGGATTGTTGACTGAGGTTGTCCTCTTAGGTTTTAAACTTAAAACGTTGAAGTTATCAAGTCGATTTTTTTCACAAAACAAGAGTTCTCACTGTTACTTATCAAACCTATTAAAACATCGAACTACAAAAAGGCACCCACGTTATGATTTCAGCCTGATTGTGTTTTGCTCTTAATGATCTCGGCGCCAAGTTATTGTTGACTCTAATCCGTCGACAGCAAAAGATGTACTGGGAAGCACTTAGCAACACTCAGATGCGAGCAACTCAGATGCGTTATCCTCTTGAGTAAATGTGCAGATAGCAGTCACAAAATTATGCGTAGAGCTCTAATACACAGATATGGTATGAATAGGGAATGGCATTCTGTTAATCCCGGCAGTTATGAATAGTTCGGTTCCGCATCTAAGGACAAAAGATTAAGTGTTGATATCCATTAGCCCCTTCGAGTGCGCCGATGCGCTTCATATCAATGCAGAATTGGATTATGGACATGCACGAGGTATGGGAGGGTTTGGAGCAGTCGGTAGGAGGTTCCGCTGCGACTGCACATTCGGTCAATGGTTCGAAATTGCACTAATGCCAAACAGGCCCTTCACCCCTCCGCGGTCGATTAATTGCTGCCAGACTCATCTGGGAGGATAAAACCATTTACTTCACCCATCAGCTAGCCATCGACTCCCTTTTCCCTCTCGGCAAGTCATTATTTAGACAAGTGTTCGTAAACCTCAAACTATTCTGAATTGATATGAATGCGTTGGGACATCTCAAGGGGACTGATTAACGCAGACATCTCATCCTTTCACCTTTTGGTTATCTATCGAACCAATGTCCTCATTCTCGCCCACAAGTCTGGGACAAGCGGCTGGAGGGACGAAGAACTTGGTTGGTCTTGGACGTTATCGAATCAACAAACACGAGAACTTAACGGTGGGATTTTATCTCTTTTTTTTGTTTTTTCGACTCAGCTTCAGCTGAACACAATCTATTTACAGTTAGGAAGCCTTTTGGAGGAAATTAGAAAGCGCATGGGGTGGGGCCTGTTACTAAGGTAAGAGTAGTTACTGCGCCATGTATTATGTGATATTATTGAGTTCAAAGAAAAAATGTGCATGCAAAACCAAAAGAAAAACCAACGCATCAATGTGCGAAATAGGAGTTGTAGACTGGATTAAAATCAATGTTTGAAGGGATTACGAATATCTTCACCATATTCACGCAGATATTTACGCATTTTCATTCTAACAGATAATCTGTCGTCCACTACTTAATCATTTATGATAACACGACCCACTGGTGGGTCGCTTGCATCTTGGTACGTGGGACAGTACGTAATTGCGTACGTAATCCTATTAGTGTGCAAGATGTGTCGTTGTAATGCGAACAAAATTGTATTTGAAGTTCCAGCTTCGAATTCAGGGCCAGCTGCTTGTTGGCACTAAATATTTCGTTGAATATTCTGCTAAATATTTTACTCTCATAACTCTGAAGACTCTCATAACTTCAGAGAGGCAGAGCTAGTCGAGATAAGCGTGGAGTTCGATAGAAGAGCCACTACCATAGAAGAACGTCCAGCAGGGTATCTTTCGCCAAAATTATCACAACAAATTCTTTCGGTAGATCAGCTGATATGACGCTACAAAGAGATACATAGACTTAGGGAAGTCCGACGAGGAAAATACAGGTTAGGCACAAATTGACAGAGACTCCAGAGATTTTTCAAAGAGCCCAAGGCGTGACTTTCGAAGATCCGGAGCCCCTCTTCTGAAACAGGTCTTTGTCTTGAAAGTGGCCATAGCTACGGTATTGGCCAAAACTCGATTGCCAAACGGCTTATATAGGTTTCCTCTCCTGAAAATTACTGAATCGTCTCGAAACTTGCACCAGACCTGTCGTTTGGGATTAGAAGCTCATCCGAAAAATAGGTTTACTTAGCTTTTGAGGATTAGTATTATTTTCTTAAGACTGAAAATGTTCCTTTTCAATTTTTTGAGAAGAATTTTAGTTCATTTTTTGTATTTTTGTGTTTTTCTGCAACATTTTTTATCTTGTGTTTTTTATTGTACGCCACATGTCAAATGAACCCCTAAAATTCATTCTGCGAGAGATCGATCACGGAATCAGAAAAGTCGACTCAGCAAAACTGCTTCACGTTTCTAGAGCTCCTCTTTTCTGAAGGAAATGTTAGCATATGGAGCAGTTGGACCAATGCCGATATACCCCTGTTGAACCATTAACGAATACAGCCAGATGTCTGCTTCGAGTCATTGTCTTCCTGGAAGATAAATCCTCTGCTAATAAATTGGAAAGCAAATAGCCGCATTGTTGTTTTTAAGATATCTTCATAGCTGAATCTATCCAATTGTTCATGAATTTGACAAAGAGATCCGATCTTGTGGCTACTGAACCAACCCCAATCATTTGTACTTGAAATTTTACCGTGTATAGCACCTATTAAGTCTAGTTTTCTGTCAGCCGCAGCAGGGCTATTGACTTGATTGATGCTTAGCCCAGATAGCAAGAACAAATGACAGAACAAATGCCAATTGTCAGGTCATTAAGATTCTGGTAAAGTCGGACTTCAGGCTTTTATTGGTGTTCGCTTCTTCACTGATCAATAAGAAATAACAGTAAAGACATTTTTGTAAAATTAGAATTGTTTTTTTTATCAACGCTCTCTTCAATTTTTTTACCCGAGAATTTAAGCATAGATGTAAGATTTTATGGTTTTTCCCTAAGCACGTCAGTTCTATATTTGGAGAATAATCAAACTTGATTTTACATCTATGTTTCTCTCAAATCTCCACAATTTGGAAACATCTTTCGAAGTATGAGATTCTCCTCCGTTCTCAACTATTAGCAAACAATGATGTGCTAACATGAAATGATGTGAATATCACCATCGTAGTGATAAAAATAACGTTTTCCGTCAGATCTTGTAACTGTTGGCTACTATGTATTGTGTTTGATCAGCCGTTCGCAAGTGTGTTCCTCTTTTTGAAGAAAGGATGTTAGCAGCATCAGGAGACATGCTGGGAAGTAGAAATGCGAAGGGACCATAGAAAGCAATTCTACCACGTTGGGGCTCCCGCGCACCATTCCAACACAGTGGAACCCGTCTCTCCCCATTCTATAGTTTTCTGGCACAGTCGCACCATTTCGACCCAGTGGATTCCCTCCCACCCCATTTTACAGCTATCTGGCTCCGCGGCACGAATTCGATGCCGCAGGAACCGTCTCACCCAATTTTACCGCGTTGAGGCTCCAGCGCACCAAACTGACGTTATGGTATCCGTCTCCCACTCTTTTTGGAATTTCTTGACTGAGACACACACATACAGAGACGCACACACGACAGAATAAGCTCGTTAACATATAACATGATAGTTTGCAAATTTTGAAGTATACATTCACATAGAAGTTTATTTACCCTCACTAAGTATGACTTGAACAAACTTGCCTTATCAAGGTCAACATACATGGCCACATGGCTTTAGACAATGGTGAAAAGGTAGAGTGCTCGCTTATCAGGTGCATGGCAATGATTCACCTCACCGGTGCAAATTTTTGCATCATTGTGGAGTATTCTCGTGACACACAGACAAACGCACATACACACGCAGACTAAACGCGTCATTAAGTAGCATGATATTCAGTGTCCTCTTAAAAATCCCACCGAATAAGTATACTTAGTCCGAGTTCCTATACCTAAATCTTAAGAAAAAGCTCTCCTAGATTTCGCTGCCGTTTTATGTCGTTTTTTTGAGGCAATTCAGATTGAGAACTTTTTAGGCCAACATACTGCCACTTTGGATGCTCCAGCATTTTAAATCTAGACGATAAGTTTCATTCACATATATATTGCAGAAGATGTAAATTCGTGCGGCAATTTTACACTTATCGCTGAAAACGAGCAGAATGGGCGCTACAACTTTAGCATAATGCTCAAGCTAATATATAACATCTGACTTAAACGCCCTTATGCATGAATACGTACTGCATGTACATTACAATCCACACATAGGACATTTCTTCTCAGCATAAGTGCAGCGTATTTAGTTTAGAATTAATTTGGTATAGGTTTCCACTCAAGTGTTGAGAATGTTGCTTCTCAAAATTCGTCCACCTAGATAAAATATCCTCTAGGGCTTGGACGAAAACGACCCCTCAAGATTATTTACGGAGGAAGGTTACTGCAACTTTGAAGTGCAATGGTAAGTGTAAACAATCTCAAACAACATGTGGCTGAGATATCATAGCGGTGTACCTCATTTGCTAATGAAACACCGTTGACAGTAGTTTGAAAGAATTGTTCAATGGAGTCGGAATGTCCAACGCCTTACAATTCAATATACGTTCCCGTAAAGGTTAGCTATCTCTTCTAACACCTTTCGGCGACAAAAAGTACATTTTAGAGAAGAGACATAGTCTGTTGTAAGCACGGAACACCATGCGAAATTGCACAAAATCAAAAGGAAGGGGAACTTAATGGCAAGTCAATAGAAGTGAGAATTTAGGCTCACTTTAGCAGTCAAATTTAGGTGAAGATAACGTGTCCGATCAGTACGTCAACTTGGTCGACACAAAAAAAGATGCTAAGAAATCCAGAGACGAAGTGATCCAGTCATTAGCTGCAAAACTGAGGTTTGTAAGATGATAATTGAACTAGATTTCAAGAGGTATGATAAAGAGTGTTCAAAGAGCTGTGTCGAAATGGTGCAACAGTGGTAGTTGTTGAACAACGTCTTCATATACCGCGTATTAACCGTTGACCAACGCTAAAGGTACATTATTGGTTTCTAAGTTGTCAAATGTACCTCGTGGTCGACAAAAGTTAGTGTGAAGTACAGATCGTATTCAATTCTCTGCTACGCTCGGTGTGGCAAATAACAATAGTCTGCAATGTTTTGTTCTGCCTTCAAATTCTTTCTGTTTGAAGATATCATAAATGTCGACAGAACTACATGAAGAAGACGTGAAGAGAGTCTCTGCCAGCCCACAGAGAATAACTCATAAAATATCACAACGGACGACCGATCTCGTCTATGATAAGATCCATAAATGATTTCAGGTTTCTCGGTTGTGTTAAGTTTTTTCACATGTAGGTATATTCAGGCATAAAATAGGAATTAAAGAGCTGGAAAAGTCCATGTATAACCCTCTTGTAATCATTTATTCAGAATGACATGAAGTGCGAACACCATGCCCAACCAAAGCTGTCAGAGGATATTATATTATACAGTGCACTAGTACATTAACGTCTCGAATACAGACTTTTCAGAGATCTTTCCTCCTCCCAAACGTTCCTTCTGCCTAATGTCACAAAATTTTTCTATTTTCAAGAAGTTTTTCAGCGGCCTCTGAAATGCGGATCAATATTATCTTGTGCGATTTCGAGATATGCTCAGGTAATGTGTCATGAAGGTCTAAGAAGAATGGTCTTAAGAAACCAAACAGTGTTTGAAGAGAGAGAAGAAATGGGCACGCGCCTTTGTTTTTTGCAAGGCCGAACGCTTGGTGGGCATTCACCTTGAAGGCCTTACCATCGTCCAGGGGATAATCGCCATTCTCAATTTTGGCAACCAACATCGTACACGTTCTGTAGAAGACACCTTACCTCTTTCACTAGAGAGATCTAAAGAGATACATGGCGCGTTCCCAGGTGGTGGATAGGAGGCTAATCGAGAACCAAAAGCGAATTTGTACCTGCCCTTAGACTCCGGCGGATTCATGGAATGGACTTCCTATTTCTGCTGGGCCAGGATCGGCCCACAATACTAATGTATCCCGCACGTCGGTTCGGCCAAGAGCTTGCAATCAAGTGACTGGGAGGTGCAGGAAAGGCGGTTTGGAGTCGTCTCCACCAAATAAGCTCCACTCGTTCACTCCCAACGTTCTCTGAAAAAAACTGGGTCCAGGGGCCTGCAACTTGCCCATGGGCTTTAAATTTATATGCATGACACAAAGAGAGTTTCCCGAGGAAAGCCCGGTAACACCAGGAAGGACGGAGTTGCAGGAGTCATGTGGGCTACCAAAACGGAAAAGGGCTACAACGACGATTTATACTTACAACGCACATACGCTTGCATCGGAAGCGGCGATACGATGCTACCCAGTTAGCGCCGTGTTTGACACTGGAGAAGAAAGAACTGTTCTTGGGAACATGCGACAGTAGAGGAGTTGGTGGAATTGGTGTCCTCGTCAACAGGAATATAGCAATGAACATCTCAACACTCTTTCGAATAACCTACAACCCCGATTCGAACGTTTACCGATGAGAAGATGTGGTCCAACGTCAGCTTTGACAATCTTCGTCGCTTACTCTCCATCATCAAATCACGAAGAGAAAGAAGTAGTAGCTTTCTATATAAACCTGGGGAAGTTCTACAGAGAAAATCATACCTTCTACAAGGTTATAATTGTTGATTTCGTCGCCAAAATTTGCCCCAGAACGACGCCCAAAGAACTTCACATCGGAACCTACGGTCTTCAATGGTATGAGCAGGGAGAGACACTTTCCAAGTTCATCATGACGACTAAGATCATCCATGAGTATTCGCAATTCCAGAAGCACTCCTCTCTACCTTCAACGTGGGAATCTCTCGATGGAGGGTATCATAATGAACCACATCATCATCAGTGAAAGGTTTTGCCTGATGAATGTTCCTTTTTTCTTCCTTTTTTTCTTTTTTTTCTTTTTTTCGTTCCTGAACAATAGAAACGGTGACGTTGTTGTTGTATTTGAAGGGAGACCCACAAGACGGCAGCTATCGCACAATCTGCCTACTTTCTGTCATCTGCAAACACTTCACGAAAGTGATCCTAAACAGGATAGAAAAAACAGATGGAGGACAGCCATGCGAGCAACTAGGATTTCGATTCAGCACGACTGACCACATACACACCACTTCAAAAGTCATAGAATTGTCGCGATAGTTCTAGATGCTTTGTCTCACTTTCATCCAACTGAAGAAATCCTTTGACTCAGTTGACAACCAAGGCGTCCTTACTCCATATATAAGAATACTTAAGAATACCTCGTGAGATATATAACTACACGAGCAAAAATTTACCCATTGTACAACGAAGTCACGAATGACCTAAAGAGAAGGATTTGTCAGGGTGAGACAATCTCACCCAGAATATTCAGTGCCATTCTCAAGAATGCGATGCGAGGATTAGAGCGGAATAACATTGGACATTACACCATCTTTGTTTCGTAGATGACACCGTTCTGATGAAATCAAGCATCAATCAGACCGGACGGATCCTGGTCGAATTTGATTAAACGTGTAGAAAAATCAGTCACCCACTGAACCTGGGCAAGGCGATGTTCATGAGGAAAGGATGGATTTCTGATGCCCCATGCACGCTCAACGGAACGAACATCCGAATCCTTCAGCCATGTATATCTAGGTCGGGAAATCAACATGATGAATGAATGACCTGACCTCCGAGCTGGGCAGGCAGAACTTGCGTCTCCATGCTCACCTATCCAATACCACCGCTCTTTCTTCAGAAAAAATGGCAGGAAGAAAATGTGATCAGCGTCATAGAATTGAAGGTGTGATGCTAGGAGTATCCCACTTTACGCATGGTGAATGATGGCATTTTAAATTCACTCCTACGTCACCGATCGATCAGAGACGCTGTCGCATATGTCAAAGAAAGCAAAATCAGGTGGGCCGGACGTGTGATGCATTTTAACGACAATCGTTGGACCAGAGCCATAAGCGACGGCATACCATGCGACATTAAGCGCACAGTAACACCGCCGACCCGGTGGTCCGACTCATTAACGAAATCCTTCAAAATAAAATCGATGAACAACAGGACCACAGGATACAATGGTGACACCCTTGCCGTTTATTTAGACTATGTTTTCGTGGGCCTTCAAGAATTGCGCTAGAGTATGGAGTTCAAAGGTGGGTTCGGCCTGCCATACTAGCATTTTTGGAGCAAACTGACGTATGACAGTGAGTGTGGTGAAAGTGTTTATAAAGGGTACACTTCTGTGCTCCAACTGAACCACAACCCGTGTGAACAACGCAGGAAATGTCAAGGAAATTGGAAGAAACATGACGATCTAAGCACAATTAACGCCTCAACTAAATGATGTAGCGGTTCCCTTACAAATTAGAATGAGACGAAGTGAACCAATACTACTTGTTGAACTTGACGAAGTGAACCAGTACTAGTTGGAGGAACAGTCACTTTTAATCCTTGGTTGTTAATCATGTCTTGTTGATGTATTGCGACAGAGAGGAGTTTTAAACTGCGCGTACTGAGGAGCATACTGGGAGGGGAGGGGGTATTTTTGGGAGAAATGAGAGGGCTCTAAGGTCGTCTGAATATTCTAACAACCTAATAGTAAGTCGAAAAGATAACGAACATAGGCGAGATGATAACACCAAAATATTTTGAGAGAATAAAGCAGTGGTGTTGTTACTGATATAACTTATAGTCACACTGCGTGCCGTTTGTGTGATGTAATAACGCTAACCCTGGGTGCGGCGCATAGTAGTTAGGCTGATATAAAAGCTGTTGCAACTGTGACAAAATCTTACAAGATTATCTTGAATTTTGAAAAACCGGTATCAGAGCTCTTTCATGAAATATAGAGAGATTGCGGAAAAATAAATAAAGTACTCTCTTCATCTTCTAAAGAAGTAACAGCATTTGTGCATGCATAGAAACTAGAAAAAGGGTCGAAGGCTTGAGAAGACCGGAAGATGAATAGCTCGACATGCTTTTCTCAGAACCGTATATAAGAGAACGATGCAGACAAGAGGTAGAATAAAATGCATAGAAAAAAGTTGTCGGTATAGCATTTGGTAATAGAGTAACAGCATCAGTGATCCTACAAACACGCACTACTTGATTGCAAACGTGAATCACACTGACCAGTACTTTTGAAGTCGACAAACCAATCTCACCCTGCTAGCAAATGTTCCTTGAGGTTTAAAAGTTGTCTCTACGGAGTTAGCTCCCAACACAAATCTCTTGGTACACGTATTCTCTTTTTGATAGACATGCAAAATCGTACACAGCAAAGACAGAAAAGAGTTGAGTTTCTCCACTGAAAATTTTCTATAGCGCTGAAGAAGTGGTAGTGAGTTAGTTCAAGATCCGCAATGTTTCCAGTTCTTTTTTCTGTATGGTTATTTTCCAAACAGAATAAACAGGACAGCTTTTTCCTTACTCATACATCTCTTAGTATCCCGGAAAAGAAACATTGACTTTTCTTATGAGAAAGGTAGCAGTCGACTGGTTCCACTTGTTAGAGAAGCCCTTTCTTCAAGACACGTACCCGTAGCAGGTATGCACGTAGCGTCACCTCTGGCAGGGAATTCATCAGGAATTAGAAGAGTTACTATTAAAATCCATTGAGAACAACGTTAGGGTATTGCTAATCGGAGGGTTGAATGTCTTGGTCCGATTTCAGGCTAGAGACGGTTGGTTGAGGATTTGATTTTTAAGTAAGGTGTACAAATGGGAAAATATTGACGAATAGCGAAAAATGAATGAAATTAAAGTATTAGCAGTGCGTCGCTCTCCAGCAAGGTTAGATTCTGCACACGAATTTAGAGTGTTTTACATACATCACTTAGCACATCAATAGACGAATGGTAGCAAAGGCATGAGTACTCGAATATCGCAATTTCGTTCATCTTTTTCCCTCCATTTCCGTCCCACGAAAATACGAAAAAGAATTTGAGTTAGTAGTTATGTACATTGAAGATAATACGTTCTTCAAGCTTTGGTAACTAAACCTATTACGAGGATTGAACGTTGTACTTATTTACTCCGCCGTTTTGCCGGTAGGAAAAGCGAAGAAGATGTGCAAAGTTGTCACAGTGCAATGACCGAGTTTCCTTTCCAGTATAGGGTTGAACTAGAGTTAGATGTTGATTGCTGTTTATTACAAATATGCGTAAAACGCCGACGGTGCTTTCCTGCCGCGATTTTATAGGTTTTTTTCTTTGGACTTTCGCCTCAAATATGCGACTTCTAGGAATAATAATATGAATAAATTCCAAAAAAAATTATCTATTGAGGGTATTTGAGGTGCGCTGATTGCAGAAATTGCAAGTATAGTTCGAGGGGGAAGTTCCGCTCATCTCTCCCTGAATCACTGCAAACAGCCGCCTCCAGAATGCTGTTTTGTACGATAGCGTCCCTTCCTATCGGTGCAGTCCGAATTGATTTTCGACGAATCGCAGGGCGGAGGCGGAGGAAGGGTGGCCCGCCGCAATAGGAGGCATCGTACAAAACAGCATTCTGGAGGCGGCTGTTTGCAGTGATTCAGGGAGAGATGAGCGAAACCACCCCGGTCTCGATAATCTATGACCCCGTATTTATACGGATACTCCACCTGAAATCCGTACCATCCCAGATTCGTGGTATGATATTTTAAATGGGCGAATAGTAGTGGGATATTTAAAGAATACCTGCGGTTTGAATATCAAATGTCTTCTGTGGGTACACTTCTTGCTCCCATTAACACCAATATTTCAAAAATAAAGTGTTTCCAGCGCGAGCGAAAACAAGCGAAACCGCTGGTTTGACTTCAAGTAAGGAGAAGTTCTTACTTCTCCACCGCACAGAAGAAAACGATTTTAGATATTGACTTAGGTAGATTGAGATTATTTCAGATCGCTATTTTAATGTTTAGAGAACTTGAAAATAAGGACCCTAGACGTAAAGAAAAGAGGAGGAGCAGACATCGAAGAGCAAGAGAAGAGCGCAGAAGAGAAGAAGAAAGAGTTAAGAAAAGGGAAGAAGAGATAGAAGAAGGCGAACAAAGCAGACATGAAGACGTGTTTGTGGTAAAAGATGATAAAAAATCCGGAAGAGGGAAGCAGGAGTCGTCGAAGAAACGGTTAGAAGGAGAAGAGCGGAGAGATGAAAGTAGCTCTAAGAGGAGTAAGGAAGATAGAGACGACAAAGGGAAAAGGAAGAGGGACTTGGATATTTCGAGGAGACGGGAGGAAGGTTCAAGAAGGAAGGACGATGAGAGACGAAGCGATAGCGAAAGTAGCTCGCGGAAGGTTAGAAAACAGCACAAGAGGGACGAACACGCACACGTACGCCTCGAGGAACGGTCTCCTCCTCGTTCACCAACTGCAAGGTACCAGCATTGAAAACGCTTTTGCATGTGTTCTTTTGTTGTTTGTAGGTCTTAGGTAGATTTTCTTTCCTCGGATGCTTGGATGCTGTCTTCCTTAATTTCTAAAGTAAACGGCCAATGTTCCACGCTAAAAAGTGGGACTTCAGTGGAATGTCCTAGAAAATGTTGACCATAAGAACAGTGATTTACGGGACTAGCCGATGTGTAGTCACTGTCTTTATCCTCCCAGACCAGTGTGGTACCAATTTATGGACCCCGGAGGAGTGAAAAGCTTGGTGAGCAGTAGGACATATTCGAACCTCCGATCGATCGAGGGTACAGCTGATCCTCTTCCGCTGACTGCGCCACACCTGCTGAGGTAGAGAAAAGAGAAGGCCTTCCATTTTGCAAATCAATACGAACAGTATTGAGAGAGAGAGTCAAAGCCTTGTAGTATGATAATCGTTTCTATGCAGAAAATTCTTCCATATTTGCCCAACACACCGTAATGAGAGACATGCAAAATAAAGAGGATCGACCAGCAGTGCATCCTCAAGAGAAAGAGGTTAATAAAAGGAGCAAGTCATGTCTTTTGTGTAGAAGGGAATTACACTGTATAAATACAAGCGAATTTCATGAGTTCTCCAGACTACAGAAAAAAGACCAGAAAAAGGAGAAGTATCTGCATCTTTGTCTAGAGGCGTTACGATCTGAGTTTCCAAAGAACAAAACAATACAAGCCGAAGTGTATTCAACATTGTTTATTGACACAGAAATTTTAGTTAAAACCCATTCAGAGCAATTTGTTGGGTGCGTACTTAACGCGGTACGAAATGCCGATTCCCAGTGTGAATATATTATCCATAATAAACTCAAATAATTCCAGTAATCACTTCAGACACAGCAGACCACGAAATTGCGAGGCTTATCACGAACGCCGGAGGGACAGCGTTAGTGGCCCATTAATTATCTGCTCGCTCATCGAAGCGGAAGTCAGAAGGTGCGTTCGCACACGCACTTTTTGACACGTTGTTAGGTGCCTCGTAGGGAGACTCAGTGTGAAAAAAAGTCGTTTCTCATCTCGTTCTTCTGAATGACTTACCTGACTTGACTTAATCGGCGGACTGATGTCATCGCCTGACGCGATTACCCGCATCTTCACCGAGATGCGTCGTCCTTGAACATTGCTCTGCCCAACATTCTCGATCTCCTGGGAGAGCTTGAACGGAATCGATCTATTCGTCGCTGTTCCATATCCTGCAAAACCTTACGTCTCGCCTGAACTGCCTATCCACGCTGAGTATCCTTGGGTTCTCTTTCATTACCTCAGTCCAGAACTTCCGCTTTCGGCCAGGTTGTCTCTTCGAGCTTGAATCCAACAGACTTTTCAAAATTCGCTGAACAAGGCGATCTGCTTTTCTCTTCATTACGTGAACAAAAAAGGGAAGACGATTCTCTGTATCCACTTTCGATGGCGGTGCAAGATGTTGATATCTTCCACATTTTATCCGACGGTACCCCACATCGACTTTCGAAGATGTCTACAAGATGTTCTTGAGCATAACGCGATCATGCGTCGATCCGTGCCTGGTGTCCTGAGCATAACAGCCGTGGTTCCTCGACAGCGGTAGCCTCTTTTCCGCTCGCCTAAGTACCTCATATTCAGTATTCACCTCGGAAAGATTACGTGATAATACTGTGACGTTGATCGTAAAAAGGCCTAATAAGACAGCGCTATTGTTCCCTCGACATTTGCCGTCTATTAGCTACTTGGGTTCGGAACTACCACTTCCATGAAGACGAATCCAACATCCGAGTAGATAGCAGCTTTGAAGCCAATCCTGCACACTTCTTTGAGAAGAATTTTGAACCGCAGCAAAATATCATTTTAAGGAAATCTCTGCCTGAAAAGTCACGAGCCCAGCAAGGAAAAACCAAGAAATTCGAGTATGTTCTGTACTAAGCACAGTACTAGTATTCTTTACGTACATTATCTGAGCTAGAACGTGCAAAAAATAATTTGCAGTAGCAAGTCTTCGTCCGACTTCAGCCCGTCTGTAAGCCGCGGATTGGTCTGTGATCTTGATGTGAGCCAGAGCACAAAAAATAGGAGAAAGCGCGAGCGAAGAGAGAAGCGGAGAAGAGAAAGACGTGAACATAGGGAAGCTCATGCCGATGATCGGCAGATGTTTGAGGTACTTTATATTAGTTGATAAAACAATGGCCAAACATATGGGTCGGCTTCAGTCCATTCGAAACATAATGCCTCGCGAAGATGAAGCCGCACATGTAAAGAGGTCGGACGAGGAGAAAGAGAAGCACGTTCAAGGATCTTCTGCATTTCAGCACCAACAACCTTTGAACGGTACTGCGAAGTGAGTTAGCCAAGAACATTGCGCTTCCGTTTCCATGACGAACGTCTGTGTTCAGAAGCGTTTATATCGGTGTGTGCAATTTTGCAAAAGCAGAGGAGCAGGTGGAAAAGAGATCGGACTTCCGCGTCTATCATCAGGTACATATTCTTGTGGCCTGAAACTAAGCTCTAGAACTTCCTCGTGAGGTGTCCTTTTTTCAGCTGGCTCATCGCCCTCTTCTTGATGATTTGGAACAAGAACTTCCGCTTATTGTTGTTTATAAAACCGCTAATGGTTCATTTAGGTACAAATAAATTAGTGCTAGTCAAAATCCTCAGGAAAAACAAGAGTCGTTTAATAAGATCCTCAGGAAAAACAAGAGTCGTTTAATGAGACCACGCAGAAGCACATTAACTCCCTTCTGCATTTTCATGATTTTTTATTAGTGAACGTGGTCTACTTACATGTGAGTACCTTTCACATACTGATTCAGACACTATCCTATCCGTCGTCGGAAAGTTGGATCATCTTCTTACTACTATGTAGACTACGGTGATCCAAAAGTTCAAGCACATGCTTCTCTTGATCATCTCGTACGGTATTATCAGGTAAGGTGAGCAACGAAGGGTTGTAGACATCTACATGCTGAGTAAAAGTGTGTTGCAGATTAATGCTCAGCGGCATCCAAACAATCGACAGTATGCAGATCAATTCCCATGGTGGGAAGTTCATCTATGAGCACCCGGACGTCCCGTAGTAGAAGATAAAAATTAACTGATCAAGAGTTCACCTGATATTGTCTGTCTCCGTTTTCGTGCCAACTCATTATTTTGTGCTTCGTATTAATGCCTCATGCATTATGGTGCATAAAGATTGTGGTTTTGTCATCGTTACAATGCAGCGACCGGATATCAAGATGCCGGGACGGATGTCACAAGATAATCCTTCCCAACAACAATCCTTCACAGTGTTGTTCCGCGTTTAGCACGTCACGCATCGGGATTACGTGCCCTTTAACCAGACCATAAATGTCTTGGCAATTAAACAAGATCTAAAAGAGAAGTGCAGAAAATACCGGTTCGAGATCAAGGATAAAGGATAAGGTACACGGTGTTTATGATATTCTTACAGGAATGCGCTTACGCGTCCGACTTCAATTTAGAAATCGTTTGTTTATGAATTTATTTTTTATGTTGGCCTGTGCAATGAATTGCGGGACTAGCAAATGAATCAAGTCAGTTTCCCCGATGATGGAATGTTGCCCGCAGCTGACATTGGCGCAATTCAATTCAATTCTGCGTGCCGTTGGGTTTCTAGATGGTACGCCAGTATAGTTCCGTTCTGACCGATCCATGAAAGTTCCGGATTTCCGACGTTCCATCTAAAGAGCAAATATTTACAAAGAAGATTTGCGTTCTACATATCGACAGACTGTGCGGAAACGGCCGCTGAAAAGGTTTTGCATTTTCCTCGATGAGGGGAGTCAGTGTTTTTGTCATTCCCGACAAGTCTGGTACCAATTTATCGACGCTGAAGAGATGAAAGGCTTGGCACTAAAGCGGATTCGAACCTACGATCGATCGTGCAACAACAACCGGACCTTTTAGCGACTGCGCTACACTCGCCTTTTAGCATATCAAGATCTGTTCAATGTTTTAAAAATGAAATTTTGAATACATTTCTCCAAGCGCTCAGAAGGAGACACGTTCTTATTTTCTGTCTATATTTCCAGCTTTAGTATATTGCTCTAAAAAAATTTCCGAAGTCCAACACTTACGATTCAAGAGCTGCTCGCTTTCTATGATACAACTGAGCTTTCATCATGTCACACCCCTCACACTCAGTGAAGCGTTAATAGTAGTAAAATTGGGAGAGGGGAAAGAAATTTGTGGTAGTCGCTATTTTTCAACAAAGTAGTGAGTGAATGACTCTTTGCTCAGTGGAAAAAAAAGATATTTTAAAGAGTCCAGGCTTCTTATCAAGTATCCACAACGTCCCGGAAGAAGACTTCAAAAAATACTTTCTGAATGGATGGCATGGCGATGCTCATCCGTTTACAGCAGCGCAATCGTTCTTTCTCGTAAAAATCACCAAAAGTAGTAAGTGAAGACATGTTTTAAATTAATTCCATTCAAAAGATTTCTTGAGTTCTTGAGTTTCTCCTTCGTGTCTAATGCAGAGTTCCACATTTTCGCTGTGATAGGCACATGCTACATATTTCTCGAACTCCACTTGTTACTGTAGAATATGGAGCATAGAAAATTTCCATAAACGCTGCTTTCAATCTTAATGAGTGTATATTAAAAAGAATTGGAGCTGAACAACTGGAAGGAGATCTCTGGTGTAAGGATTATGACGGTGATTAGAATTACTCATCAGCAAAAACGCTAAACTTCACCTACATTAATACATTACAGAAACTGTAAACAACTCTGAACAAGTGCTCGATTGTTATTCATAACATCACATTACTAGTAATTTAACCTCGTGTACAACAGAAAAGACATCTAAATTCCAGTGACTACGGTGGAATGCAAAAGTTACCCACACGTCATGAAATTGCTTCAGTTCGATGGAGAACCAAAATGTAAACGATATCAGTTTAGCTAACAATATTTCGGATACTTGAAGTGGCTGATTCACGAAAGCGAGGAGAGAGATAAAAATGTTCTGTGTACTAGGCTCAAGGATCCCTACGCTATAATTTCAGCTCGCTCATGAACCTGATCATTATCAATCATGCTATATAATAACGGGCTTGGTCTAATACCCGTATACGTATGCGTGTGTGTATGTGTGTATACAAACGAATTGGGAATGGAGAGAGATGGGTCCCACGGCGTCGGATAGGTGTGCTGTCGCCACAAGGCGGTAAAATGGAGCGGGACGGGTCCCACGGCATCGAGTGGGTGTCCCGCTCTGCCACGCAGAACCGCGCACTGACACAAGGTGAGTACGTCGAGAAATGAGGCGTTGTGAATCGTTTCATAGTCGCGAAACCACGTGCGTTGCGTTGCGCCTCTATGTACTCCTTTAGTCGCAAAATTAATTATCATATATCATCTACTCGCTCGCATGTCTGTTTCTCCGCGCATTCCTCCCTGTTGATCGAAACATTCCTTCAGCAATTGGAGACCGCTACAAATGGTATCTAACTGTTTACATGATTTAAAGTAAACACTATCTTTATCACTGCGGTAATAACGTTTACGTTATTCTCATTTTAACACATCTTGCTGCGAGAAGAGAGAATTAGAACTTATAATTGGGAACAAATTTTGAAGTTTTTACGGTATCGAAGGAATACGGAAAAACTTCTACTAGCGTTCACGAACATTTTGAGTGAGTCACACCAATGATGTGACGTTAAAAGGTTAAATGCACGTAGAATCTGAAACCATTCATGTAATATTCAACAAAAAAACCTTTTTATCATCAGGGAGGATCCGAGAAGAGGGATCCGCTGTCAATGTTCTTCCAACCACATGTCTTTGTAAAGGTAGTTACATTATTAAGAATTCTTGTAAATCTTCTTTATACATTCAACAAGTCTGGATTAGTTTACAAACACTACTGTGTGGTTTTACAGCATTGTTTTGATTAAAATTTAATACGAGTCATGAGTTTATTAGTATCCAAACGTTTATCATTCAAAAATATCTTCAAATCAATCATTTGCACTGCTCCTTCAAGGTCGCGACATTTCCTAGAAAACAATATCTCGTCAGGTATTCAATACCGCAATTTTCTTGTTTATTTTGAATTTTCGGGGAAATTTCACTACATTCAAATTTTTATCACAATTTCTTTAAAGGCATCACCCCACGAATCTGAGCTGGTACGGATTTCAGGTGGAGTACTCGAAAAAAAAACTCGTATACGGGATCGTAGATTATGGAGAGAAGGGTGATTCTGTCCATTTCTTCCTAATTGCCGTAAAAAACGGCCCGGACGATACGGCTTCGAGCGGTCCGGCGCGCTATTTTCTACAGTGAGTTCGATTGGAGCGCGCCAGCCACATGTCCGTCCATAATCTACGATCCCGAATACGAATACTCCACCTGAAATCCGTACCTCCTCAGATTCGTGGGGTGATGCCTTTAAAGTGTTCCCTGTACATTTATAATTTTAATATTTGAGAGCTGATAATCGAGTTTCTTCTAGTGAAACTGAAGGAAAGGTCATTTAAACGACTGGAAGAAGTTAAGCACTGTTTACTATCGCTAGAAAGGCACGACGACATCACTAAGAACAATCGGAGGAATAGAGGATGAAATATTTGTAGAACTCTTCATACATAGTTCCATCACCATAATTGCATACGCTCTGGAAGAAGTTGTTCAATTAGTGTAGGATGATTGACCAAGATTTGTAGAGAAGTACACTGTAGACACAGAAGGATAGCTCTTGTTTTGGTTTTGCGCTTACAGCGGAACAGCGCCAAGCGTAAAACCAGCAGCAAAACACGAAACAATACTTTCAATAACCAAATTCATCAGCAAGGTTATGCTATTCCTAGTGTAAACAGTTGTTTTGTTGCACAATTTGATCACTTATCTACATTGTTTGCTTTCACTTCATATCTCGGTCAGGTGTTAAGATCTGCTTGTTATGGACAAAATGGTGAGCCACTGACTCGTCCGACTTCTGGATTTTAAGGGTTTACTTCGCGTTCTCATTTGCAAACCTTACAAACTAAATATATTCACCAATCTTGTTGAAAATATAACATTGAACATCTTCACGATCGCCTCCCAATATAGTTCACAAAAAAATTAAGCACTAGTATTTTTGTTTTTAACTTTTCAACAGCTGCTGACAGAATAAGACTTTCCAATCAATAGCGGCCCTTCTTCTGATCATCTAAATAACTGTGATTGTAGATAACTTTTGGTGTCGAAATTTGATTTTAATAG
This sequence comes from Necator americanus, assembly GCF_031761385.1. Lineage (NCBI taxonomy): Eukaryota > Metazoa > Nematoda > Chromadorea > Rhabditida > Ancylostomatidae > Necator > Necator americanus. The sequence goes on from NC_087374.1 coordinate 25,081,408, forward strand.
TCCATAATAATACTATGATGGCAGTTAGAGGATGAACTGTCTGACGTTAATTAGTCCGCTTGGGATGCGCCACCACGTTCCCATCAATTCAGAATCGTTTGAGGTTCACGGACGCGTAACTATTTAGCTTTTACAATGACTTGCAGGTGCTAGTCGATGTGCCAGCTCAGAGTTTTTATCCTCCCAAACAAGTCCGGTACCAATTTATCGACGCCAGGGGGGTGAAATGCTTGGAATTTGGGAACTCAACTGAAGTCAGCATTTCACTGACTATGTTGGAAATTGACTATGTTGGATTAAGAAAAGTTACAGACCACGAGTATGCACGCGATTCCGCTCAATTCTCCTAATTGTCCTGAAAATGGCACTGGAACCTTTCTTGTAACCCGATTGAATCTCCCTACGAGTGACTTAATAACGTGCTATGTCTACGAGAGCAGGCACATGCATTTCGTCAGCGAGCAGACAGGCAATGAATGGGCTGCTGACGCAGCTTCTCTCGCTTGCTGATAGAAGTGGGACCCACAGCTGCTCTCGCACACGCAGAAGTGTCACGTTATTAAGTACGTCGTAAAAAAAAACTCGATCGAGAAGGCGCGTATACTCGTGTTCTACATCTCTAGCCCTGTTTTGTCCTGGAGACATCTCAGCATCGTCAACTTCGAGATGAGAGGCTCAATTATAGAAACTTCAGGATCTGTCAGAGAAGAATCTGGCACATTGTTCTGCGTGGTCAATAAGTTTCAAAAAAGATATCTTCATCTGAAAAAAAAATGACTGAAAAATGTGAGCGCTTCTTCCGCTGCAAAGACATGGGTTTGGAGAGTATTTTGAAAGGGCGCTTTGAGGCTAACGGTTCCCGTCGAAGGTTCTCTTGTTTCATTGAACGATGCGACCTTGATTTCTTGAGGTCCTACTTACAGTTTTTAGAGACCCTTTTCCTAGGTTAGGATTATCATCCATACGCTGGATTTCTCACATCGACAGCCAGATAACGCATAGTCAACTTGAGAACACCTCATCGACTGCCGCCCATTCTGCTGCGTGCGAGGTTCGAAGTGCGACAACGCGGCAAAACGAAGGAAATAACAAATCCAATAAAATAGAAGTATATAAAAAATTTCCCATTCTTCTCGGTCATGACAAATCCTGACTTATTTCAGAATCTAAATACAACATTGATTTTGAACGAAGTAAAATATCCAGCTGTCTAGCCTGATTGAATTTATATATAGCTTACTGTTATACTCGGATCAGGACAACCTGGACCTCCGAGTAGTTGCGCAAACGCGGGGTTGACCTTTGGTTTCCTGGCAACTCAGACTGCAGGAATTAGTGGGGTTAGCGGTGGTCCCAACCGATCGCAACCGCCAGCTAAATCGCTCCATTTCGATCGTAGCCACTCACACAAACCGCCCGAAGCTCTAGGTCGTTCCGACTACAACTAGATACAGCAACCAACCTGATGAAGAAACACTTTCTCAGAAGTTCGCTTGATTGTTTAAAGGCAGCATACCCCGAATCAAATGTGGTGAGGGAATCCACGGGTAAAGTTGAGGTCGTTGATTGCAGGATCCGAGGTGGCTTCGCTCACCTCTCTCTCGTCGTCGTAAAAACGGAGTGAGAACCGCTTTACTCCCTACGAGGAACGTTAGAACGCTCCTCTATGCATGCGCTCGGGTCCCCTCAGCAATCTATTCATGGTTTCACTTGAATAGGAAGTCAAGGAGAACTCGATGACTTTCGACCGATGCGCAGCTGGATGCGGTGCGTGTAAAAGGGTGGCGCGTTGCAACTGAAATCGTCGTCAAAAACGGAGTCTTTCACGCCGTTTTTTTACTACGATTAGGGAGAGATGAGCGGAACCACCCCTAATCCCGCAATCTACAACCCCATCTCTAGTTTCCCTTTCGACTGATTCCTTTAGATTCCTGCTATGTTGCCTTTAAGTGCTGTTTCAGTCCAACGGTGAAATCAGATCAGTGCCTTTCTTGCAATCAAATTAAATTTAAATCGCTGATTGCAGCACAACATACTAGTCAACTGACAGGTTGGTTTTTGTGATAGCAAAGCAGTTCACACTGTTGGTAATAAGAAAAACATGGTGTCCTAGACAATTTTAAGAATACAATTTAGAAATTAGTAAAAATTTTAACAATTTTATGTTTTGAAAAAAAATAGCTTACTTATCTAGGTAATCCTGCACCAGGCATTCCTGCACCTCCGGTGACCTGGTGTTGCCCTTTCCGTCTGAAAAGAACGGATTTTTAAATTCCAAGCGAGACCTACTTGTAATTTTATGCAAAAGGTGAATAAAATTTGCTGCAAATAAACATACACTCGGAACGATTTATCGTCTGGTCCAGCCACCTTTGTTGGTGCATCATCTGGAAACAATTTTAACTTGCTTATGCATAAAATTTCCCAAATTACGGTCAAAAGGTCGTAATTTGATTTCAGTGATAATTCACCAAAAAATATTGTCTACCTTTTCCCATTGATTTTTAACGCCCAAGAAATTTTTCCTTTGTTTGAAACTCTTGGTGAAGCCGCAAGAGCTCGCCTCAATGTTTAAAAGCTCATTGCGCCAACTACGCGCGATTTACCAACGACATCCTACCAACGAAGAGTTCGGAAATTTCCCTCAGAGATATTGTGAACACTCAAGGATGTGTTCAGACACAACACGCCAATCTTCGACTCTATACTTACGCGAACGCAATGACGAATCACTTCGAGCTACACTCCCAACCGAACCCGACGGTCCCGTGTACACACGAGTACATGCGCACCTTGCCGCAACACTCGACGGAAACCACTACCTCGTCCAGACTACCCCGTCCAAATGGGCCATATTCATGCGGATGAGTGCAATTTCCACATCCGCAACCACCGCCACCATGAAGAAAACTTCCGCGCAGTTCGGATACTCACAAACACTCGGCGCGGACGTTGACCTATTGTTTCACATCTCCATCGTTCTACTGCTTCTGCCGTTTCTGTGAAATTACGCGTATCGCTCATCGGAGTTCCATCTGCAACACAATGGCTCTTCTGGATTATTTGTGGACATCTTCAAGAGAAGACGTCGCAAAGTTGAAGAAGCAGGAACCAACAGTCCAGACACTCTAAAGCTTTCTTACTTTACCTTTCATCTGTGCACCTTTCTGGGCCAGATCAATCAAATGAAGATCATCCGCTGAAAATTTCTTGAGGCGCCATCTATCAACAGCGCTAGAGGTGTTGACACAAACGAAGGACCACGTGACACCAGAATGGAAGAACCGTTTCCCCACCATGGGGTCGTTCCTTGAATTCGACAACGCCGTCTACGCCGGAATATCGTAATACGAAGAGAAAAGTGGGCATCTGGGATCATCATCCGACGAACCGGAGGTCCAATGTATTTCGTGTTGTGGATTTCGGGACTCGACACAGTCAGCCACGGAATGAGACGATATAACAGTCACCAACCAACTGTTGAACGTATTCGATTTGACACTGTTCTTCAACCGTCGACAGCTTCGTCGTCACCACCGCTCGTTCTGTTACGACGCTCGACGAAGCCTACCTATATGGATCCACCATTCCAAGAAGCTTCTTCCATACTTAATATGTGAAAAGCGTTGACTAAAAGTTTCACTGGACAAGCATTCCGTTCAGTTAAAACTTTTTTCTCGCGAAAAAGACAGAAAGTGGCAAAGTTGAGGAACCATCACTAAATGAGGCGTCTTCATTTCCTTAGCTTAGCTTACTTCTTGGTTACTACGAACGCCAGCAATCTTTTAGAGATTGTTAGATGTGATATTTTCTCTCAATATTCAGTGTCTTCCTCCGTCGCTTACCTTGTTGTTGATCTCCAGGTGCTTGCTCAAGAGGCGATAAAACTTTGAACCCAATTTTACCTTGTTTGTCGACGTAAACGACGGCACCTTTATTGTTCTGAATAGAAAACATTTATAAATGAATTGTGATTACGCCATTTAGCACTAAGAAAGTACCGCCTCCGGCTGATATCGAGGAGCTGTGAAAATGGTGATTAGTTTTCTGTTACAAAAGAAGCCGTATCCTGACATCATCATCTAAGATGAAGAGAATACTTCAATCTGCTTTCCAACAGAAAAATGAGCTGTTGGTGCTTACTTGATGAGCCCTCACTATGAGATCCACCCGCAACTTTTCGCAACATTGTATAACAGCATCTTCTCCAAAAAATGTGGCAACGCCACGAACTGTATTTGGTGCGTAACTAAATTTAACACGACATGCTAGTCCCTAAGGTTAAAGGGAATCAAAATTATGGGGACAGATACCCTTGAATATTTAACATAGGGTCAGCCCAAAGGAGATCCATAGCAAGAGGATTCCCATTTGGCTCGTCCAGTGGTCGTGGAATCTGAAAAGACTTTAAGTATTTTTAAAAAAAAAACATATCTACAGATTGCTATTTGTTCCCAGCTATTTCTAGTAGCTGTTAAGCAAAACCACAGGAGGATAGAGTTTGTATTTCAAAGGCGATTGGGCGTAACTGGATTGCAACGCTTAAACTTCAAATACCAAAATTAGACGATCTTTTGCCGTTTTATCAAATTTACACATATCTGTTTGGCGTTAACCAAAGACTGTAAAATGCACCTTGTGTGCATTTCAAGTCTGAATCAATTAAATCCAGTGACTGGCGTGGGCCTACAGGTGGTACTGTGAGTATCGGGATCCTTCCAAACAGATACGGTAATAATTTGTCCAAAAAAAAAACGAGCAGAACCCTAGTTGGGCTTGGGAGGTATCTTAGCATCAACTGCGCAGTGGTGGTGACTTCCTATCACTACTCTCTACCCATCCATCCAATAAAGGATAAAGTGTCCGGCATTAATCAATTCGCTTCGAGTTCTCCAACGCGTTCACTTCAATTCGGCATCGATTCAGGTTTTCGAACGCGTAACCAGTCTGTAAAAAGAATTGCGGGGCTAGCCGTTTTATCAGGTCAATGTTTCTTTTCCTCCCAAACAAGGCTGGAAGGCTGGTACCAATTTATCGGTACCAGAGGGGTGAAATGCTTGGTTGCCACTAGGACGGATCCGAACTATTGATCGATCGTACAGTCACAGCGACACCTATCGATTCAGTTGCGCACATCCCCTACACTACCAGCATACGTCAAAAAGTAAAGTAACGAGATAATCGTGACAGATCTATATGGTGGTTACTTCAGAGATGAACTGATACAGACAGAAAAAAAGATGCCTTTAGTAGTCTTTCTTCAGTCACATGGATACAAATTGGGATTGATGGCTTTCTTAGACATTCGAATAAAACAGTCTTTTTTCCCTTTTTCTGCACATAAATCTCAATCTAGTTGTATTTTAGAACGAGGAATAAGAAAGTTAACTCGTAGGGGCCAACTTTACGTATATCTTCTAACGAGTTCAAGTAGGCGGATATCCCTCCGTGCATACACAAAATTTTCTTTCCAACAAGACCTGCCAGGGGCAGCCAAGCAAACACTTCATTGAATCCGAGCCACAGCCTTTCAGCTTCTTCCTTAAAAGGATAGAACAATAGAGGTGAAACTTAAAAAAATGGAAAAGAAGTCTTTGGAAATTCTACTAGAACAAGAACCTTTTCGAAGCGATCAAGGATTTCGTCATAAAATCCGTACACACGATTGATTCCTTTACACTCATGATTGCCTCGTAAGAGTTGATACTAAAGTAGAAGTCAAATAATTGGGGATCCTTTACAATACTGAAGTTGGCGTTACTTTGGTTTACCTTCCGAGGAAACAAAATCTTTAGGGTTAGTACAAGGCAAACGCACTCCATTGACCGACGACCACGATCCACATAATCGCCAAGAAAGATGTACTAAGAATTATGAGCTCACGCTCGACTTCATTGGAAACTTGGCTTAGAAACCTACTTTCACTCTCATGCTGCCGTGTTGATTACCTTCAGAAAATTTGCTAAACATGCGAAGCAAATCGAAGTACTAAAGTCGCAGTCAAAATTATTAAGCATTGTTTTTTCAAAATCTAGCTCGAACCACCTGGCCATGTATGTCCCCCACAATCACAATGGGTGGATTGATTTCTGCGAGCGTATTTTCTTGTTTTAACAGCTCTAAACTGCATTTGATGACGTCTTTCAACTCATCCGCGGTGTATTTGATCTGCAAACAAAGAGCATCTAACTAATTCTGTTTACAAGACAAGTCACTTTGTTAGCTCATATTATTATTACAAAAGGGCTCACAAGAGATTGAAATGTGGTTCATCGATACTTATGGTAGAGTCAAAACGACATGAAGTACGGTACAATTGCGTACGCGGCTTCTCTCGAGGCGGTGCGGTGGAGCGCTGCGGTTAAGAGCGCACTGGAACCCTTGCTGACACCACTCATCGGTGCAATTTGCGACAGTCTCACTTCGCTTCCAACCGCTGGCTCCACAGTGCCGATTCGAGCACTTACGCAAATGCACTGTGCATCATGTCGTTTTCACCCGACTATAACTCAGTTGGTCGCTTTCCCGTCTTATGATGTCTCCACCACACCGCTTCGAGCGCAGGCGCTCACGCAACCCCACCGGTGGTTCATTTCGTTTTGACCCTACTCTAGTGTGTGCATAGTGCACTCTCTCTGGACCACTTTTTATCTCACTGATAGTTTTCTCGTTTTCGTCTTTTTTGTGAAATTGTACATTACTCAAGTTACTTCACCGTCGTAGGAATAGCTATACTCATGATGTTGAAAAGGTTAGCACGGAGCCAGGTGTTCCTGATCGTTTTCACTACATCCTCGATGCTCTTATATGCTCCCCAACCCGCTCGTCTCCTCCTGCCCACCTAGCCATGGGTCAGGTCGTTCATCATGTTGATTTCCCGACCTAGATATACATAGCTGGAACATCCGGATATATTCGTTCCCTTGAACGATTGGGCATCAGAAACCCATTCATTACGCATGAACATCGTTTTTTGCAGATTCAGCTGAAGACCGATGCATCCACATGTTTCGTCGAACTCGGCCAGCATTCATTCCGCTTGGCTGATGCTAGTTGTTTTCAGTACGATATCATCAGCAAAGCGCAAATGGTGTAGCTGCCGACCATCAACCTTCACTTCCATTTCGTTCCATCCCAACTTTCGCATTGCGTTCTCGAGGGTGGCTGTGAATATTTTGGATGAGCTCTTCACGGAGTCCATCGGAGCTCCTCTTCACGTAAATGATGATATTCTTGTAGAATGGCAAAATTCTGGTCATGAAGGTGCTGTACAACTCTCGAAGTACCTTTATATACTGAGTAGGGATGCCTTGGTGTCGAAGGCTTCCATGACAGCTTCCGTCTCAGCTGAGTCGAAGCCCTTCTTCAAGTCGATGACGATGAGACATAGTGACACCTTGTACTCTCGTGATACCACAATGAGTTCCGAAACAGTGTGAATGTGGTCAATCGATCCAAGACTTTTCAATCCTATTAAGGATCACTCTCGTAATAAGCTTGTAGATGACGGACACTAAGCAGATTGGGCGATAGCTGCCAATGTTATGTGGATCTCCCTTTTAAAACAACAACATGGTATGCTTGCTGGTCTTCCCCTCCACTGTTTAGGAAGCTTGCATTCCGACAGATAACGTGTAAAGAGCCTCGCCAGTGTGTTGATGAGTTCGGAAGCTCTGTTTTAAGTTTTAGGTGTTGATGAGTTCGGAAGGAGTTGGCGGAAGGTTCCTTAGGTGTTCTGGTCTTATTCTGGTGGGACCGGATGCCGCACGATTTCTTACCGACTTGATGGCATGTCGTACTTCGCACGGAAGATTCTCTGGTATGACATGTTTGTTTCCCCTCGGATGGTGAAGAAGCAAGGAGACAAGGCTGCCGAAGAGATAAGAGTATGAGTCGTAGATGATTTTGCCCATTCACCTTCTCGATGCAATGGTTGTTCCTTTCGAGTTCCGGAGAGCAGTCATCCCCGCCTTGCGACTGGCGAAGTCTCAACGGGCATGGCGGATGCTTTTTCCCGCCTCTGCAGCTCTTCTGCTCTTCTCTCTCTAAGGTCTTCCTTTATCGCCTCTCTGCAAACTCTTGCGGACTAGGATGTGAATTCTTGGTTCTCTGCGGCTCGTGTTGCTGCACGCTAGCGTATCAGCTTAAGACTTTCAAGAGACAGGCGTCTCTTAGTGGTTTTAAAGCTCTCAGCCTTCTTTGTGCAGTCGTGAAGGTGTTCAACGAGCCGTTCACAATCCTCGTCGATGTTGTCCATTACGGAATCTTCCCAGAAGCCGTCTAGCGTAGCCAAGAGATCCCAGTTAATGATACTTCTGGTATTTGATTTTTTTTAAATATAGTTCTGGGACGGGAGAAATTTGATGATTTTTTTTTTCAAAATGATAGTTCTGGAACGCTCTCTGAACTTGGCGGCTTTCTCTTTTATCCTTGTGAAGGAAAATCTTTCCTCGGATGAGGCGATCGTCCGATCCCGCATAGAACTTCCGAACAACAGCGACGTCCGTCAGGCAGAACCTTTTGCTGACGATGATGTGGTCTATTTCATTACGGTACCCTCCACCGGGTGACTCCTACGTCCAACGTATAGAAATGATCTTCTGGAATTGCGAGTTCCCACTGGTGGTCTTAGTCGTCATGATGAAATCGGAGAGCCTCTCTACCTGTCCATTCCATTGAAGGCTGTGGGTCCCGATGTGAAGTTCCTCAGGCGTTCTTTTTGGGCCGATTTTGGCGTTGAAATCGCCAATTATGACCTTGTACAATGATCATCTCGGTAGAACTTCTCCAGGTCCATATAGAAAGCTTCGACTTCCTCTTCTTCGTAGCTCGATGTTGGAGCGTAAGTGAGTCATAGCTGGGGTTGGATCACATCTTCTCATCTGATTTCATCCGATTTCCAAATAGATCCACTAATTTTCTGTGTAGGCTAACTAACTCAGTGACTCGATCAAAATAGCATGTCAAAAGATTGAGAATTCAGAGCTTTTCGGATTTGGATGAGGCAAACTCAAGAATTCTAACTTACATGTCGATCATTAAGCACGTTACTCATTTTGAGGTGTCGCTTGAGGAATGCCGAGTAATCCACGCCACCTGGAGATAGGTGCGCCATGGTTGGCTGTGGTCCTTCACCAAGCCGCTGAAGTAGTGAGAGGTGAATGATACAACCTCACTTTGTGGGAGCTTTTATAGTGAACTCATCCGCCTATCAGGCAGATACCATGCCTTCCACCAGAAAATCTGAGGTGTGTTTCATTTCTTCGATTCACTACAATAGATAGCAGTCTAAATGGATTTCTACGGTATTGGTGAGCTGCAGGTAAGATTATTGGCTACTCCTCCGTCGGCGATAAAGACCAAGGCTGACGCATACAAATTGTTACCAGGAATGGTTGCTGCCTAGGCGACTGTACTATCACAATGACCCATGAAAAAGACCAAATTACCATAGATAATATTGGTCACGATTGCCATGGGCGGCGGGGTTTCTGAAGTATTGTCAAGCTAAAACGATCTGAAACTCGGTGAAGCTTCACAAACAGCAGCGTTTGAAGAGGCAATGACGGGGCTGGCGGTCGAGATCGAGCTGAGACGATCGCCAGTGTTACTCGGATTGCAGCGATGAGTGATGCTAGTGAGGGTCCCACTCGATCCTAACCGCTATGCTGCTCTGTGCCATGTTTTGATAGCTGCTTACTGGCCCTCGCCGGGACTCAAGTCGTTTTTAAATATAACCTGAGCATATTTTTAGTTGCACACTTCATCGCTTTGTCTCACATCATATTTCAGTTTTACATCAAGAAAACCGACGAAAATCTTCGAAAGGCTCTTCAACTCATCCTTGCTCTGGAACAAAAGATAGGAGGGTATGTAAGCAGTTCGTAATCCGAAGGCAGGTACGAGCATCTCTTATCCAGTAGCAGCAGTGAAGGTGCTAAACTGCGGTGCGCGTTACGCCTTTCTTTGACTGGGTCAGGGCAGAGGAAATAGTGTCAAACAACGAAATACCTTTGCGCAGAGGCGACGGGTACACCCGATCACCCGATTGAACACAATCCATCCAAAAATTCATGTTGGAAGTCCTTGGTTACTGCAACGACTGAAACACTTTTCAAAGTGACTTCAAAGTCAGCATCTTCAATAATTTTTGTCTTTAATTTTTACCAAACCGAGAGAAGCACAGTGTTGAAGACATGAAATGTCCTCAAGACATTGCCACATAAATACAACTGCTAAAGAAATTTTCAAAGTGTGAAGGTTTTTGCGGTATATGATAAAGGTTGATGGGTATCGGGTTATTAACAGCAACAATGAGAATGAAAAACTACCGCTACAAATCCAGGAATAAGCGAATCCCCAAAAGCTCTGAAGATCCAATAACAAGCAGCGAACTACAAAGTCAGATAACTTAGGGACTATGCAGCACTGCAGGTCCAGGATTCCGATTGTGTTGCAGGCTTTTTCATCTTTAGAGTTCATATTGATGAACGTTTTGAATTGGTACCCTTACCTGAGCCCAAAAGGAATTCAAAGATTTGTGGAAGAATTTGTTCTTTATTACCGTAATAACTGATCGAATGACTAACATTTTTGCGGTAAAAATAATTCCATTTCACTGGTGAGTGTTTTTCTATGTATAACATACTAATAATTAACAATAAATTTAATTTCTACTAAACGCGACTTTGAAGAAAAAAACCTGGAGGTTGCAAACTTTCGGAGAACATGTATTACAATCAAAATGAATATGTTATTAGCGCTTCAGCAAAATAATACATAGGGTTCCTTTCTCTAAAACAGAACTGCTGCATTCAGAAATGCAATTAGTTATACTATCTGTTAATAGGAATTGTATCACAACACACTTTTAAAAGTCCGATAAATTATCCAGAAATTATCAAAATCTACGAATGTCTTCAAAAGAAAAGAAGCTATTGTCAACTGGATGTTGCCTATGTCACCTCTGTCTTTATGAGTTATTTTAATCCCGTGATTCCATTCCTTAAGCTATTTAGTTGGCCCGAAATGTCTTGAACCAAGTTTTACAATCCTCTAACACAATTCCGATTTAATGACCATCATGATCCGCTACGTATGTCGCCCGCTTAACTAAAATATCAGTTCTAGGCGTCCACAACTCCACAGCTCCGAGTCGAAGAAGCGCGAAATCTTACTTACCAACTCTTTCTTATTATCGAATTTTTGCTCTTCTAGATGCACTTAGACTGCTCCTTGCAGCGACTTCTGCTTCGGCCACATGTAACACGTCTCTTCAGCGTAAACACCATGGTCAGTTCTCTTACGCTTCAGCCAAACTGCATCTGATCTTGCTTATTCTCCTGACTTAGCGCCGTCTGACCACCATTCGCTTCGGGCACTGAAGCTGCATCCAGGAGAGGAAAATTCGAGGATAGGAAAGAGCTGGAAGGTGAGATGTTACATTTTTTGCGATGAGAAGCCGTCATAGTTCTTTTGCACCTGTGGAATCGACAGTCTAGTTAGACGTTGAACAAACGTAGCGGATCATGATGGTCATTATTTGATTGAAAGATATCTATGAACAGTAAAGTCATAAATGTCTGGAAAAAAGTGTGAAATTTGTTGGTATTGCCGCAAAAATGCGCCGCTTCCTAAGAAAGAATGAGCACTGAAGTTCACAAAAAGTTCAAAACAGCAGAGTTAAAACCCAAATGTGGATATGAAATAAACAACCATCGAATAATGAGCCATTCAGATCTACAGGAGAATTGGCTGCTTACCGTAAGGCACTGAAGGACATTCGGTATGACATAGCTGTTATACACAAGAACATGCAGACAAAAGAAGTGAAATGACACCATGAAATCGTCGCAGAAGAAAATGTTTTGTAAAGTCACTGCTTATCCGCTGCCCACTTATTGAAGTAACGATAAGCCAATAAACAGTTTGCGTTCCTCCGCTTTTTTTCAGCACTGTAACTATCATTTATAGTTAACACACATGACAGATGTGTTCAATCCAATGAGCGCGATGTGTCTTCGATTGAAAAACGGCGGAAAGGAGAGGTAGCGTGTGCCGAGTGGAAAAAGGGCACGGGAGGTGGCAGGCGCGTTCACCCACTTGAACACATTTGTTTTTTTTTTTTTTTTTTAAAAAAAATTTTTTTTATTTTTTAAAACTACGGGGGGGGGTGTGGCGCAATCGGTAAGAGGTTCCGCTGTAACTCCACGATCGAGCGATGGTTCGAAACCGCTCTAGAGCCAACCAACCCTTTCTTACCTTCAGAGTCGATAAATCGGTGCTAGACTTGTCTGGAAGGATAAAAACGCTGATTTGACACACTGGCTCGCCCCTGCAGGTCACTGTAGGGTAGACAGGCGTTCGTGAACGCAAAAGATTCCCAGTTGAACGGAACGCGTTGGCACAACGCAAGCCGATTACGTTGCGCCATTATACGCCAGATACGTCATTCTTTCACTTCATTTAAGTAGCAGATTGGCATAAGATGTAAGACTCACTCACTCAGCAATAAAACTCTCCTTTTTCGCAACCTTCCAATAATCATTGATTTGAAGAGAAATAGTCCTTAGTGTAGTTTCCAATGGCTCTTCATTTCGCTTCATTTGCAAGGAGGTAATCAATCATGCAATCTTCATCATGAAATTGATTTTCTTCTTTTAGTAAAATCCTCTACGAGACCATCCACAGGTTTATTTGGGCTGCACTTTTGTAAGAGAAACTAATGGTACCTCGTGTCGTAAAAAATCAACGAATTGGTGCTGTTTTGATCACATTAACGTTTTTCGATCTCTGATCGTGCACGTTCTCACAGTACTACGTGCTCTGATCCTTCCTGCTATCTTCTTTCATTATTATCCTTCTTTCTATTTCTTTTATTCTTTTGCTCCTCAGTGTTGTTATTAGGCAGTCTTTACTGATTTGCTTCTGCCGTATTGTTATTAGTGCCCATGTATATGTTAAAAAATATTGCAATCAGCGACAATTTTTTGTGGAGGATTTTTATCACCTTCTGCTGACAATAATCCCAAAAACTAATAAGATAATTAGCAGTTGAATAAAATGAAGATCAGAGGTGGTTGCTTGATTGCTCACCTTAACGGAGAAACAGCCGAACAGATACGAGGGATTTGTTCAATTACGGAGCGTAGGCTAGGAAACTATGAGCATCACCAAACAAACGCAGTCGGTGGAGTGCATAAAATAATCTTTCCAAAGAAAGGCATAGTAGAGAAGAAATCCAGCATTCTTCCGGTTAACTCTTCGATTTATCTTGTGTAGAAAAAATGGACTACTGGTCGGGCAAGGAGCGATAAACGAGTTTTAGCATCTTTGGGTGAACCTAAACGAACCTCTTTCAACCTTGATCGGCACCTACTGAGCCGTATGTTGGCCATTTCAAAACATGCGACCAGAATAAGTTTTAGCGGAATAACTGAAAGAACACATATCTGGCTAACTATTCGCGAAATAAATTGCAATGTGCAAACAATACACATATTCCACTAATTGTGCTGCAATTGAAGGACGAGTTCGGGAGGATTTCGATATTGGCTTTGCGGCAGTAGCAGATGAGAATAGGGAAATAGTTTACAAGTGACGGCTAAACCATACAATATCCCCAGATATCGGAAGCCTCTGACTGCCAAACGAGGCGATTCTTTCCTGATGATGTGATTGATGATGTATTGAAGGTGCACGATTCCTTCTGAACCTCTTTTGTGGACCTGGAGTCCCTAGACATGCACTTGTGGAAAAATTCATAGCACGAGGAAAGACGAATGCAAAAGCATTGAACAAGTAGAAAACAGTTGATAAAACAAAAGAAAAACTAGACAAAAACTAGTTTTTCGCACTTATGCCAATGTAATAGAAAGCTCGAAGGAAAAGACAGAGCGGCAAGAATCAAAATGTTGCAAGGTTCCGTTCCAGAAAGACGATGACCACTGAAAAGAGTAAAATGCGACGAAAAGCAGAAAAAAAGACTAAAAAAAAGCTTCTGTTCCTGGCAATCGTACCAAATTATGGTCCTTCTACATAAGATTTGCTTATGTTCGCCTCCTCAACCCGTGTTACATTCGATCAGAACACTGTTGGAGGCGGAGGCAATCGTTCTTATTTCAAGTTTCACTAAGAATTTCTTATATTTCAATTAGCAGGATTCATGAAATAAATCCACTGATTACTAGTACTAATAAATTCCATTCATTTTACAAGTGGGAATACATCCCTCATTCCACCACTCGTTCACATACGTACACTACACTATACGTACGTACGTTATACTATACACTATACGTTTCATTTTGTCAGTCACTTAAGTGTAAAGTGTTGCCTCGTAGGGTGAACTATAGCGTCCGATTGATGGATCAATAGGTGTTATTTATTATCGCGTTTTTTCTGCCTTGTTCAAAAACAATGTCCCAAATACGGCTACCTACTAGTGGAAAGAAAGCCAACATATCCCGAACGCTGAATTAGAGAACCATTAGATTCTGTGTACTATTACTGCAGTCGTTTACAGAAACGGGATCAGATCAAAGGAAAAAACAAAAAATGCCTTCGAAAAACCTGAGGAACCCCATCTATAAAAATACTGCGAATATATGTATATATATATATATATATATATATATATATATATGCATTTGTATATATGTGTATTATTTATTTGTATATTGCAAAGTAATGGAACAAAAGCAATAAGGAGAAGCAAAACAAAGAACAGAACCGACGTTCTCTGCACCTTTTCTACTCTTGTTTCGATCCTCTTATTAAATGAATCTTAGTCGTGCACAATTCCAATTTTTAATTTCAATTTCGTTTTCAGTTTTCTCGCCATTTTCGCCAACATTGTTCAGCGCTTGCCAGAAGCAGATCAGCCCTAAGCAACGCGGGTACTTCTTTACTTTACAGAATATAATTATTCAGTTAAAAGGGAAGCTGTGTGGTGAATTTAGAAAAAGGATCTAAGATGTGTGCAGAAGTGAAAAAAAGAAATCTCTTTCTTTCTATTACTTCTTCAATCAATAATTAATTAACACTAATTAATAATTAATGTTAGGGTTACCTCGGAAAAGCAAAAAGCACCATCAACATCAACATAGTTATGTACGCAAGTGTAGCGTAGCCGGTAAGAGATTTCACTTCGACTGCACAATCGATCGGAGGTTCGAATCCGCCCTAGTGCTCATCAAGCCTTTCATCCCTCCGGGGTCGATAAATTGGTGTCTGGGAGGATAAAAACACTGACTTGACATATCGGCTAGCCACTGCAAGTCACTGTATAGGCCAGTTACACGTTCGTAAACCTCAAACGATTCTGAATTGAAGTGAACGTGATGAGCCATCCGAAACGGATTGATAACTTCAGACACTTCATCTCTTATCCTTTACGATAGCGACGAAGCTTGACTGTGTGGAGAGGAAAATGGTTTAAATGTGTGCTTTATTATTTCTTACTAAAGATATCCGTTCACAAATGATTTAGAGAGGATTTACAAGCGTATAATATCTAGAAGACTGTGATATCCAGCCGGCCCACCAAAATTGTCATTAGAAGCCATCTTCACAATTTGATGTCTGATGATTTCCTCATGTCCATGAGCTGGTAAGCGTCTAGTTGAAAACGAAAGAAACATCGGAAAACACTTGGCGTTATTTGCATTTGTTTGCATTGTTGGTGCATCTTTGGCCTTGTCTTAGATTTTCTTCTCTTGTCATCTAGCATAAGATTTCTGATCATGTTGATCTCGAGTAGGTTTCGAACACTGACTGCACTATCTTTAATAATAATTTTGTTTGTGAGCAGTTTTTTCTCCTTATTATTCATGTAATTTCTGTGCTTTCAAACATCTTCTCACCAAACAATCTACTCAACTTGGTCCTATTATTGCCTTCTACAAACTTTCAGCATTCGACTAGTCTACTGATTTTCCACTCATAATTAATCCACGCAATAAATATTAATATAACCTAGTTGAAAAGTACCTACATAGGTTCTGTCATTATTTATTGTTAATTATTATTTACTTTATTATTTATATTAATATTATTCATTATATTCATTTTTAATTGAGAGCAATTAATTACTGGTTGTCAATTATTGGCCTTTATTAATAATAGAAACAATAACAAACGATTCAAACTCCTTTAAAAGCTATGTTTAGTCGCTATGTTACGCTCAGTACAGTCCTACCTGGTTGAAAACTGTGCTCTGTGAGTACAAGAGTACCCTAATGGTCCCACTGCGTGCAGCACGTTCACTTCCGCTGTCCGTTCACGTTCGCACCTCCTTCTGGCCAAGAACTGAGGCGTGGCTTCAATCCACTCATTACAATGTCCCGTGTTTCGTTGCTTCTCGCCGCCCTTCTTCTAACTACCAACTCAGCCTATCTTTCCGATTCATGGATGCTCAGCTCGGAACGGCCTGTAGGGCCACGCTGCGTGCCCATACCACACAATCTTACCATTTGTTACGGCATGCAGGTGTGAGATTACGCAGTTCTCCGCAATTATCTGCATGTTTTCCTAATCCCTTCCGTGCTAAATATGCATTAACACCTTGTAGTTAATATTCGCATCATATCGAGTCTTCTGGAATTAGCAGACAAGCTCAACCTCGAGAAAACAGTGTCTAAAGATTTATTTTGGAGTCGTACTCGCGTCCATTTCGTTCCATTACCTCCTAGCCTGTGGCTGCTAATTCTAGCGTTTGTACTCGAATAGCAATTTTTGTACGTACGTTTGTACTCGAATACAAATTTTTCCAACTCCAAACAAAAGTGTTGGGCCATTTTGAATCAGAAACTAAATGTTAAGGGGTCTAGCAAAAGCGGAAAAATCATTTCCAGCTGAATGATCAGTTCGCACCCATGCATGCTTCCGGCACATTAGAAGAACAAGCCTGGGGCAGAAGTTAGGCATTCGCTTCTACTCAAATGCAATTAAAGGGAATACTGTAGTCACACTTATGTGCCTCACTTAGCCCTAAGGCAAATAAAAATCAAAGGCCTGTGTTTATTGACATTAATTCGGAACAAACAGTGATTCTGATATTTTCCAGTACACTCAAATGCGGCTTCCTAATCTTCTCGAGCACGAGACCATTAATGAAGCTATCCATCAATCCAGCGACTGGAAGTCGTTGTTGCAATTGAATTGTCACCCGGACACACAGGTACTGTGATCAACTCAGAAATTACTGCAAAAATCCACGACCATGGAAATACGATAAATATCCATGCTTGGTTATTTTTTGCGGCTTGCAGGTGCTGGAAAAAGTGTTTTTTTTTTTGCTTTTTCCGAAGCTTTTAAGCAAAGTGTTGTGTTTTTTTCATTCGCTGCGCTATTGTCTTTTTCTTTCATTTTTTTTTGCTCCTCATTAGAGGTGCGGGAAATCCCTTTTTGCTTTTTCAATATTTGTTTTCTTTCAATCAGTGTATAATTTGTTGGAATCGGATGTTTCCTTTCAACTTGCTTGCTATCAGAATTTTTTCTACTATCACATTGCCTTCAATTTTTCTCAGTTCTCCCTGCTCTGCAATCTGCAACTTTATTCAGAATTACTCGTTCCCGAAGAAGGACGTTTATGCTTATTTACTGTCAACGCTTAGACGGCAATTTAAATACATCTTTGCATGGAAAAATATCGAAGGCCACAGTTGATTTCATACACTGTTGCACATGAAATTATTTTACTTTGAAATTGAAGTAGTTGTGAGAGGAGAACTTTTTTTTTCAAATATATTCTCTTTCCAAATTACGACAGTCCAGTGATTTCGGAAAGTAGAAGCTGGTGTTTAGCGATTTTTCACAATTCTCCTCAGTCTTTCAGTTTTTCTCAAATTGTTGGATTATATCAATTATCGCAACTCGCATACTATTTTGTATCATCTACTTCTATTTTCAACTTATGTCCTTTTTAAGCTCTATTGAGGTCGAATTAATCCGTTCAGCTTTTCCTTTGCTCCCTGTTCGCTCCCATTTGTCTTCCAACAATGGATAAGGAAATTCTCCCATGTCGATCATTGTGTCAAGCTGTAAAGCAAGTAGGTTCACTTGCAAATCTTCGAAGTGTGATCTTGGAAGCTATTTCGAGTCTCTAGGGTTGCGAGGGTAGGATGTCCGTGTACGGTTTCCCATGGCCTGAAATGCTATCATGCGACAAATATCCGGAGGACAATGATATGTGTATCAAGGCGATGAATACGGAGAAACAAGGCAAGTTGGCACGCCCAATGCACGGTCAGTTAGTCTCTAATTGTCTTCCTCGCTAACCCTTCGAGCGTTCTCTATAGTTATGTCACCCTTTCACCACCACTATGTGCTATGGTCAAATTGTACACGCATGGCTCAGTTTTACTGGTAGAAATTAGATGAGAGTTCAAGAAACGTCGCGATTGCATGTTCTGGTGTCAGCTGGTTCCTCGATAATCCTTGCGAGAGCACTGCGTCTGGCCGATATGTTTATATAAGCACTTCAGTTTTTGAACTTATGAACAAACCACAGCCTCACATAGCCAATCCATCTTTAATGGATTGCCTGTTTGTGATTCACAGTATTGCAAGTAAGCGAGACGGTTTTTGCATCACTAGAGCCATCTCCAGAAAGGACAATAAAAGTGAAAAATCTCTAAACAACTAAATCAAGGTGCGCTGAAAGTTATCATGATCGGTTTTTGCCGACGACAGTTGATAGAAGCAAGAGTTCTCGAGGAGGTGAACTCTTATACGTTTCCAAAGATATGAAAACCACAGTAAGATAGAGCGAAGGATTAAATTCCGCTAGATATTACTGTCTTCACAAAAGCGAAACAAGAAAAAAACGCTGCGCTAGTATTCGCTCGGAATTCTTGTACACGGAATATCGAGAAAAAAATCTCGTTCATTCTTTTGAAATAAAAAAAAGAACCATTAGATCCCCGTCCAAAATCCCTAGTAAATAATAACGACAGTCTACTTTTGGATTAGTTTTGATCAGATTTTCAGGGGAAAAATCCAATGTTAGAGTTTCAACAGAGGAATTACACCATTTTGCCGGTGAGTTCAACGCTAATTAGGCCCATTCCATTTTGTTCTCTCTTCCGGTGATCAGGAGGAGCGTTAACAAGGCAGGGCAAAAAAGCAGAAAGAATGCAAAGAGTGCCGACAAAGATTTCCGCAAAGACAACAACAAACAACGCTTTATGAAAACGACAAATTTTTCATCGACAGCTGTTGAGACCGAAAAGCTCTGTAATCGGAACCCATCGGTTTTGTGACGGGACGCAAAAATTGCGTCGCGAACCTTGTGTCCCTTTGCGTTACGAACTCCACGCGTAGAGCACATGCGTAGAAAAAGGTGGTGATTGATAACTCGCCAAGTTCACTACGGATACCGCCTGGGGCAACAAAATAGCGAGAGCGTGAAGCGGCACGGCTTTGAAGTGGTAAGATGGCGGCTTCCTTTCATCTGCACTCCGCTCAATCCACACAATCACAGTCAGCCGTCGAGCTGAGCCGAGAGCTGTCTCCAGTTACAAATCGGCAGTCTTTTCGCTCAAAGCTACTGCTTTCGATTTGAGCAATGAGGTGTCGCTTCCTTAACACTTGCCCCGGTTTCTGACTGGAACAGCTAGAGGGGTTTTGTGAAAGGGATAGACGTTACCACTACTACTGCATAAATATTCTGCTTATAACAGCGGCAAGGGGAAGACGTACCGCCCCATCATTTTGTGATCACAAAATCACCTGACACCTGAGCAATTTGTTAAAAGACACCTAGAGCTTTAAGAAAAAATCGCGTACTGACGGGGGGTGGTTGTAGCGGCTCCTCTCCGACAAAAACAGGGACAGAACAGGACTTTCTAAATCGTCTGCAGACTGATTATTATTATTAGATTATTTCAAGAAGGTGCTCTGTTCTATCCAATGATCCAGCTCTGGTTGCCAAGAAATTTAAGTCAGCCGCATTCAATCCCCAAACAACAGACAACTGATGTCAAAAAAACCTCCAATTGAACAACTCGCCAAAATTTTCGCTGATATTCCGTCTGTCATCCTGTCACAGTCTCTAAAAACTGGAATCAAACATAAGCAGCAATTACCTTGAGAGCACTCGATTAAACTCGTTGAGATAACTCGATTAAAGGTTAATTTTTATTGATTGTATGTATATGTAGTACAGTATCTCTATTTCACATCTACCTCGGTCATACAAGACTACAAAAGTGTGATATGAATAAATCGATTAGTTTTGCGTTACATGCGCTACCGATTATTAGTGCCGAGCATAACTGAAATTTCTTAACCTCATCTTAGCAGCATATCAAAACACGAACAGCACTAATGGAATAGCAATGAAAAAACAATAGATTTCGTTAGCAAAATGCTATACGTTTTGCACATTGAAACCGTGTTGAAATGCATACATGGCATGGTATTCAAGGAAACTTACGAGTTTCTCTTGAATACCATGAATAATTTTTCTTTTTCGAAATTTTGCAGAATTTTTCTTTCTGCCACAGTGTTGTAATAGCACGTCATAACGTCATAACATAAAATCATATAGAACTACTGGCTATATTCATTAGCACTATTATTTGGTTTTATTTTAAAGTTGCAACCAGGCAGTTATTTTAGTTACATTCTCTTCCACGTAAATATGTTGGAAAACTTCCTCCTCTTTTTTTTCTTCCGTGGGGCGGAGCGAAAAGAATTTTGAAAGGTTCTGCCCATAGTTCTTTGTAAACAAGATGGAAAATACCCTTTTTTTAATCGTAAACATAATAAGTGCGTAGCCAAATGTTGCAGGGTCAACGCATATTTCCGGACTAACTGATATTCGCAAATAACCGTTTACATCTTCTGTTCATATCAATCAATCGGCGAATGTCTCCAATTTCAGCTCGGGACATCAGCTGCCCAGCGTGTAGTCAGGTCGGAACATATGAGAATCTCGTAGACCACTTCTGTCGCAGTCAACTAGGTGAGGAAATATCGTTCTTCACCAACAGGGATCCATCATCAATTTACAGTTGTAAAAGCTCGAGTAGACGCTGTTAGTGGAACTCATATCAGTCTACGAAACGCTAGGAGTCTGAAGAAAGGAGATCGGCGGAGATCTATAGATGACACAGGTAGGTAGTGACAAGTTCTCTCATCTCATGAAACTTTTTGTGAATGGTCTGAAAGATAGGAATGGTGACGAATCCTCACTCAGATGTACGACTGTCGTCGGATTCATCGGAATGTCCCTGTAATGTTACCGATGGGGTGGAACGTAGATTTTTGGTGATGGCATCGAAGAACAATGACGGACAACTCGTTGCGAATCTCATACTTCCATGGAAAAAAGAAAAGGTGATGGCCCTTTCACGTTAGGCTTATCTGCACATTGCTCCCGATTCCTGCTGTTATGACCGACTCACGATAATTCAAAAAGAATCCAACATAGAGATAAGGGATAAGTAAGGATGAGTGAGAGTACATTAAAGTTCCTGATTCCCCGCAAGAGATCGTAGCAAAGCCAAAATAAACCAATTAAGGAGATCTTTACAGTGTTATTCAGCCTCAGTGAACAGTACCCATTACCCTGGCATCAAAAGTGGTGCAAAATGTCATGGTGTAGAGCTGAGAAAAGCGAAGGAACCAACACAATATATGTAGTCCATAAAGCTGCAAGATCCACCTACGCTTCCTGCTTTTTTTCTCTTGCTGTGAAAACGACTAATTTTCCTTTTTAAAGGCAGCGTATCACGAATTTGGCGTGATACAAAAACTTCAGGGAAAACGTAGAGTTTGAGCAGAAGATTACGGGAACGAACGTGACCCGCTAAATCCCACTAAGTTATCCTAAAAACGTCGTGGAAACCGATTTAGTTCTTACGAGGTACGTTAAAACGCGCACCCTTCTGCACGCGACGTCCCCTTCAGCAGCCTATTCATTGGTTTTGCTTGAATACGCTACTAAGAAGACCTCATTAGTCTTCGACCGCTCGCTCGTGGACGCGGCGCGTGTGGCGCGTTGTGACTCATTTCGTACGGAAGAACGCCGCCTTCCACGTCGTTTTTTTCGACGACTGGGGGAAGTTGGGCGGAGATTTTCATGACCAATGAAGAAAAGAAAAACAAGAGCATGAAAGCTACCAGGAGATGTGTAGTCTACAAAAACTGCCAAGATAATACTTCTTAAAGCTGCACGAGCCTTTTCCTTTCGGAACTAAAGTACAACAATTGTTTTCTTTAGTAGAGCCGTACACGAGGTTGTTATAGTCCTTTATTCGTGGCTAACGTTTCGGCAATATCTCTTCTTCATAGCCTGAAAAGGGTGAAATCGAACGTGACTAATCCGATCAAACGCTTTATCCGCCCAACAAAGAAAGTCCTACGTTAACCGTTAGGCCTCATAGCTACCAGTGGAAGAAAACATCGTACCTTAGGATCAGCTGACTATCCTGCCACTGCTAGATACCTGATGTGAGGTGACTAGCGCAATCAAATATCAGCCTTAAATAAGGCGCGAGTTCCCGCGTAATGGTAATGGAGAGGCATTCCTCCTTGCGATTCATTTTTGGACTCTTGGAGTGGATCCAAAAAGCCTCCAGAGCCTTGCGCGCCGCAATGCTAGGTTCGCGCGCCAAAATCGTGATCTTAACTTCAAAATCTTCTCCGTTATGACGCCGCACCCTGTGACCACCCAATGCAGTGGAGTCACATGATTTCCTTTTGCCGTCCGGGTATTCTTTGATTCGAATACATAGTGGTCTAGCTGTTTCTCCTATGTATTCGTCACCACACTGTACACAGCAAATCGTATAAACAACACATGAACTCATGCAATCACCCTCGTTGTTATCCAGGCATATTTTACACTCCGCTGTCGTGCAAATACGATCATATAGGCGATTACGAGTGAGTATTTGCTTAAGGTTACTAAGGGGGAGCTCCACGATGGCGACAGATTCTTCAAGTTTAGCTTTCCTCAGACACCGCCGAATAGCAGCGCTAACCTCATCGGAAATAAATGGTACACAAAAGGGTACTTTCTTCATATCAGATTTATTTCGGGTTTGTGCTCTTTTTGTGATAGACCGCATAGATGTGTAGCCGTTACTGACCGCAATTTTCCTAGCAAGCTCGATAGATTCTCGTCTTTCTTCTCTTCCAGTGCAAACCGAGGTGGCCGTGCGAAACATGTTTCATACTACCGACCACTATGTATTCGAATCAAAGAACACCTGGACGGCAAAAGGAAATCATGTGACTCCACTGCATTGGGTGGTCACAGGGTGCGGCGTCATAACGGAGAAGATTTTGAAGTTAAGATCACGATTTTGGC
The DNA here is from genome assembly GCF_031761385.1 of Necator americanus. Lineage (NCBI taxonomy): Eukaryota > Metazoa > Nematoda > Chromadorea > Rhabditida > Ancylostomatidae > Necator > Necator americanus. The sequence continues at coordinate 25,104,728 of NC_087374.1, forward strand.
GCGCGAACCTAGCATTGCGGCGCGCAAGGCTCTGGAGGCTTTTTGGATCCACTCCAAGAGTCCAAAAATGAATCGCAAGGAGGAATGCCTCTCCATTACGCGGGAACTCGCGCCTTATTTAAGGCTGATATTTGATTGCGCTAGTCACCTCACATCAGGTATCTAGCAGTGGCAGGATAGTCAGCTGATCCTAAGGTACGATGTTTTCTTCCACTGGTAGCTATGAGGCCTAACGGTTAACGTAGGACTTTCTTTGTTGGGCGGATAAAGCGTTTGATCGGATTAGTCACGTTCGATTTCACCCTTTTCAGGCTATGAAGAAGAGATATTGCCGAAACGTTAGCCACGAATAAAGGACTATAACAACCTCGTGTACGGCTCTACTAAAGAAAACAATTATTGAAGCACTAACATGCCGAGGTTTATCGAAAGTCGCACATAAAGTACAAAAATTATTGCGGCTAAAATGAGCATGGAAAGTTCATCCACGATTTCTACTTCGATCTCTTTGATCTAGCCAACCCCGGCTCGGTTCGTCACCAGTAAAATAAGAAAACGAAGAGGGAATTGTCGTCCCAGAGCTCCAATTTTCCAAAGTCTGAAAGGTGACCGCGTACACGAAGAATGACATTGACTAGATAGGAAAAAGTTCAAATCTCAAACATAACTGTCGCCAGTCCTTGTAAAAATCTTGTCAAGACTTTCCACACGTTACCTGGCGAAATGGAGGTTTCTTAACTAGCAGAAGCTTCTAATCGAATTGAAAGAACATCAAAAAGGACAACGGAAGCAAACAGGTTTCTGGATATCAGGATTCTCATTGACCAGAACTCTTGCACCGCATATCAAAGCGAAAGAAAGTAGCGTGGCGTAAACGAACAAGGCGAAAGCAGGAACTATACGGAGCAAAATATGATGGTCAAAATTACCTTGTGTAGTTAGAAATAAACGCATTCGAAAGAAAGGTCGGTCAAAAACAAACCCACAGGTGTACGTGTGCGCCTGAGGGGGCATGGAAGGGCAGGGAACAGAGCAAGAGATGTTGACTTCCGCGGAAGGATCGACGTTACCAGCGTTCAGCGCACATGGAATGAGGCACAACTTCAGTCTTGAGACGACTCGTGCTCTTGATCACGGTATCCTAACGTTAACTTCAGCAAGTTGTAGTTTTGCAGGCCTTTCAATTCTTCCTGCCAGAATTCCTCGACACGAGAACCCTTTGTCCGTATGGATTTTGTGTCTGCTGAATACGACCATCGCTAGGGTAATACTGCGAATACTCAACTGCTAATATAGATTGCTTCGTTCTTTTAAAAATGTAATTTCCCCTTCAATTTCATCGCATTCGTTCGACCCGAGCAATCGAATGTTTTCCACAGATGCCCTTGTGATGCACTGTTCCATGTGGTCAGCAACAAGGACTTGAAAAGCGTGAAATATTCCAAGGCAGGACCGGAATCTAACGCACAAGCACTATATTGAAAAAGCGCAACTGTGCTCACAGATGATCAGAGGAAAATGAGTGATCAGTACCCCTAAGAGTAATTAGTCCGTCAACATGCGAAAAGACATCCAACAAAAAATTCTAAAAAGTGGGTAAAATAAGTAAAATCGAAAAATAAGTTCATTTTTCCACAAACGTTGCCTTCGAGCAAATCACCAAGAGGGAGTCAAAATACAAAACGAATCTAGCGCACTTTTTGCTCCTCTAACAGTTCCGGCGTTCTAGAACTATATGCACTGTGAATAGATTTTGAATACGTGATCGCTCTTATGAGGTACTCGCCCTTCTCTCACGCCTATCAAGGATTAGCTATGATGCATGGATTTCAACATTTCGCACTATAAATATGATCCCATACGAGAAACCACTATTTCTCCCATATTTTACTTATCGTAAAGACAGTGTACGACGACGTAGTGCGGAAACCACAGCAAAAGTCTAGAGTTAGGGTTTCAGTTTATGGAAACCAGCATGCCTCCGCTCATTTTTTTCTAATCGTCGTAAAAGACGGCCTCGTTCTCTCCTACGATTTTGCAACGCGCTACCCTTGTACGCGCGCCGCACCCACCCACGTGCAAGCGGTCGAAGATCAATTATGCATCTTCACCGGCCTATTTGACTAAAAACAATGAACAGCCTGCTGAAGGAACTAGTGCCTGTAGAAGGGTGCGCGTTTTAACGCACCTCGTAGGAACTAAAGCGGTTCCTACGCCGTTGCTTAGGACAACGACTAGAGAAAGATGAGCGGAGCCACGATGTTTCTGTAATCTACAATAAGAACTCAGACTTTCGCTGTGGTTTCCGGTCCACGTCAAAATCGTGGTACACTGTCATTAAGTTGATTGAGAGATATCCCGCACTGACGCTCGGTCAAATTTGAGAAACAAGAAACTCATCGTACTTCTGACTCTGATCATGATGTTTCTTCTTTTTTTGCCTCTTTGAAGCTAGCTTGCACTTCTTAACTGGATTTTCTTACGAAAATCTCCTGAACTCCATGTACCCTACTCGATAGGTACTTGCCATTTGCCTAAATCCCTTGTGCAACAACTGTTTTCAGGGTTTCAAACGAGCAATTCACCAGTTTCAAAGGCTAAACTGCAAGTCTCTTGGACGGGAGATTCGTGAAAGCGCTTCACGACGGCCTCACTACTACTCCATGAGAAGACATAACCAGAGAAGGCTCCTGTAAATGAGACCACTTATGCCCCGCACGCACATCTCGACCTGGATTGTGCTCTCCATTCTCACATTCTCATTCGAACAATCTCGCACCTCAATCTCTGCCCGATACAGGGTTTTGTAGATCTTATTGTCGTTCTTAATAATTCAGACGTTAGTAGGAACAACGTCGAAACGCGCCGAGCTTGCATTTGTCGGGGTAATATTTTCTTTAACAAGTAAACGTTTTACTTAATCAAAAGTATTATTTTTTCAATCACATGTCACTGGAGAATCATGTCCAAATAACATACCGTGGTTCACAACCTGTTAGCTATTAAGAAAAAAAAAACGAAAACTCTCCAAATATAATGAATGATACACGAACATTTAACAGTTATCGAAGCAATAATGGTAGAAACATATCATACCCTCTACAAACTATGCTTAGGAACATAACATATGGAAGTAACAGTAACATGTGTAATAACACAAACAACAGATCAAACAAGGAACAAATATGCCGAATATGAGCGTTCAAACTCCATCCAAGCGATGACGCTTCGCCTGCGAGTAATAACCTACAGGATAACGAGCAGCTGCTGCACCGGGAGCACCAACCGACTGCGAAAGTACAGGCTTTTGATCTTGTAGCCACCGCACCTGAGTTGCTGGTCCATAACCCTGAAATTTAATTACTTATTGCACTATTAGAGAGCGCTGGTATGGACTCAATTGTAATCCAAAGTGCAGAAAACCAGTTTCAATAATTAGGGGCGGGGAAAATGTAGCTGGGAGGGGGTACTCAGTGGCGCTCTTATTTTTGGGCGCTCATTCTTACGTTTTTCTCTCACTAACTTTAGCTTACATGTCATAGATTCTCTAGGACAAATGTTTAGATCTTAGGGCCTCGATTTAGCTATTTACTTCCAGAAATACTCGTTACTACATTTTATTACACACATTATTACATTTAACATCACATTATGAACGACAGTTACATATAGTCGGAGAGGCGCGATGGAGATAACGATTGGAATCGAGGTGGGACCATCGTTGCTCTCACTCGGACTGCAGCGACGAATGGCGTCAGCAAGGGTCGTCCCCCTGCCCCTCCCCTCCCTTCCACCTGGCTTGATCCTAATCTCTACGCTCCATCGACCTCTTCCTTCTCCGATTGGAGCTGCTTACGGAACATGATGCATCCATAACGGCTGAATTAATACCAATTCCAACAAGATTGCTGACAAGTATCGACGAATTCTTTTGAAGGGAAGAGACTAGGTAAGCCGTCTAACATACATAAATGAGTAATATTGAAGAACTCAAATGAAATTGGTCTGATTTTTTGACAAATAGATCGAACTTTCTACGGGAACTTATGCGCTAAAGTGCCAAATCTCAAGAATTTACCTGCTACCTCAAAGCCTTTCGTTCTTTTTTTTTCTTGAACAAGTAACAATCATCAATGTTTTATCAGTCAGGGCAGTGCATTTAGCACTCTGCATTTTTCTAATATAAAAAAGGCATCTTTAACCTTTCTTCGAACTAATTTTGAAGTACAGCGAAGAGTGTGGGTAATTCGAATGTATTAATGAGCAAATGGTCCAAGTCCTTTCTAAATACCTTTGATTTTTTTCAACATCCTTTCACATGAAAAGTTAAACATGGTACACGACCATTAAAACGACATTCATTATAAAATAATATAAGTAAAACGTGTCAACACTTCGACTCAGTACGAAAGAGATCTAAGATATAGCTGCTCTCATGATAAGCGATCTCATTAATATAAGTGCTGCTTTTATTGTGGACCTTCCCAAACCCACTGTTTTGTACCTAAGCCCTCAATTTTCAGTTCTAAACTTCAACCTCAAAAGACTGCCCGCGATTATTCCATTTGGACATTTTTCCGTGAAATTCTCGCCAAGAAGTTTACCGCAAACAAAACATTCCGCTCTGGATTTTTTATATCAAATTTTATCAGAACATATAAAAATCGAAAAATTTTATACGGATTAATGCCATTAAGTTAAAACATGTGGAACAACATGCAAGAACAGGTCGTCTGAAAAACCAAGAAAAATGGAGTTAGCTAAACCAATTAACCAAGGAAGTTTGTCATTCTTCTTTCTTTGAATGTTTAGCATAGAGTGAAAGAAATTCCCCGCAGTGTGGGATGGGATGTTGCTGCACGCTGAGATATAGATGGCCATCTACGCGCGTCGATGTTGTTACAGAAAATTTCGATGTTTCTTCGAAATATTCAGCCTGTATAACGATTTCATCATTAGCGCAGACAAAAGATAAGGATCCTCAGGATATTTTGATGCAGTTATCGTGTTTCACGGTTAGTTTACCTACACGAAGAAAAATGAACATTTTCCCTGGCGCACACAACTATAGTATAGGATAGTAGTGTAGGATAAGCAGAGATACAGTATGAAAATCTAATTGATTAGAACACCACCTATCTCGAAATTAGATCCTTATTTGAGAAGTTAGTCTGAAAAGAGTGATTCAATCGTTCAACGTAACTAACATTCAAACTTGCTGCATCCTGTGACCATTTTTATTTCGGCAAACGTTTCATTCCACATGCTTCTAATAGTAATTGAACTTGATCGCCTCATTCAATTAATTATATCCGACTTCTTCTTGTTTGTAATACCACACTATGAAAATCCTATTATGTCAAAATGCCGAAAAATTATTCCGTCCACTAAACCGATTTGTTTTGTTGCCATTAATTTAAGTTATACTATAACGTCCTTATCTTAAGTTGAGGATAAAGTTTCTGGCATTAATCAATTCGCTTGGGATGTGCCCCCACGTGCACTTCAATTTAGAATCGTTTGAGGTTTACGAGCGTGTATCCGGCCTATACAGTGACTTGCGGTGGCTAGCCGATGTGTCAAGTCAGTGTTTTTATCCTCCCAGACAAGTTTGGTACCAATTCGTCGACGCCGGAGGGATAGCGTGGATAGAAGGCTTGGTGAGCATTAGGGCGGATTCGAACCTCCAAGCGATCGTGCAGGACGCGGAACCTCTAACCGCTAAACTACACCCGCCCTATCTTAACTTAGCATTCAAAATAATCTAAAGGCATTTCACAAACACAAAAACTGGTACCTTTTCATTTCTTGCAGCAATTCTGAAGATTATGGCTGGTTTCGTAGACTGATCTACGTATGCAGCAGCTAGGTTGGACTGATTAACGACACATTCTGGTTCGACACCAACATATACCCTAAAGGTAAGGGTCAATTAAAGCGCAGTGTAGGGGAAGCCAATACTGGAAAGACATGTTATGTAGGAACCCACCTCATAAAAGCCAGCTGGTTGTCGCTTGCTCCGGAAGTATTGCGAACAGCCAGGTAGACGCTGTATTCGGAAATACGTCCTGTAGAGTAAAAATTACACGAGTTCATTACATCAGCCGCGCACGTGCTTTCAATGTTGAAGATCAAAGGCTGTCTCTGCGTACCTGCAACATTCTGTGGAGGTTCCCAAGTAAGCTGAGCACCATCCTGTCCTTTAGTTATCTTAATTGAAGAAGGCGCCCCAGGGAAGCCAGGAAGGCAAGTCTGGAAATTTTTAGTTCAGAATTTGGCGAATTCTCTTTTAAAAAAACCAGGAATAACGCAATAACACATGCAGAATGAAGTTACCAACCTTAAACGCTGATACTTCACTCCAAGGCCCACGTCCTATCGAATTGATACCGGCTACTCGGAAACGATAAGCAGTCCCCGGTTCGAGCTCTGCTTTTCGAAGAAAATTCACTTGGCCAGCATGCATTCCAACATCGAAGTCAGTCTGAAGGTTTTTTTTAGGGTGCGTAGCATAAGATGCGAAAATGTAGTCAGAAATTCGCCGAAGAAAAACATCTCACTCCATATGTGCTTTCCAAAGACTGTTCACCATGCAAGAAATAGTGGGTGACCACACAAGATGTTCCTTTGATGATCCCAACGTCAAACCAGAGTTCTTCCTCTGGAGACGGTTTCACATTTTGCTGCACCGGTACAGGCTGACCCGTAGCCGGTTCAGTGGACTCTCGTTGTAGTCGAGGAGCAAAACCTTGATCTACAGGTACAGAGACTTGCTGCGGAGCCATCTGAGGGGGATGAGGATCCATTTGTTCTCGTTGAGAAGTGGTCTCCGACGATGGAACTTGTGCTGCTTGATTCACTTGATTCACCACAGGAGGATCGGCAGGAAATGATGACTGAAAATGAGATGTATGTCATATACGTTGAAATATTACGGAGGTCATTTGTGCTGTTGGGATAACAAATGACGAGCCAAAAATGAAACTGTGGAAAAGTCATAAGCTGAATAATGCCAAAGGGGCAGCTCTTCTCAATCGATACCCAGAGTCGCCTATTTTAGACTGATTGTGGAAAATTTCGACTCAATAGTATTCAGCACTTCACTAGATAAACACAAACCAGAAACAGCATAGACAAAAAATCCGGAAATTCCGGTATATTTTCACAGTTTTATCTGGTACCATCATGCCAAAAAATAGAATAACAAATTGAAGCGAGGAGGAAAAATAAGAATAGAAGTGAAACGACTTGTCTTTTCGAAACTCAAAGAAGTATTACCCGTCTATAGCTTTTACCTGTTTCACGTCCTGCTGTTGCGAACTACTTGGTTGGCTTTCTATCGATGGCTTTGTTTCGGGATCACTAACACCAGGATTTGTTTCTACCTAATGACAAAAAAAAAACTTAGAAAAATAAGGGAAACAACCAAATCTATATACCTGTGGGGGCAACTGCGGTTCTCGCGTGTCGCTCGTGTGTGGCTGCCGAGGTCCTTCACTATTGGTTGCAATGTTTTGTGTCGGATCAGAAGGTACCATAGCATGAGAATCTTCTGATGTTGTGGGTTGTAAAGAACATTGAGGATCTTGTGGAGCTTCCTGAAGGTGGAATTAGGTAGAATCAATGGAAGAAATTCACAACAAAAATCAAACCTGAGATTCAGGTCTCTCCAAATGTTCCGAAAACTGCGGTGGTTCTGAATGCGTTGAAGGAACCGAAACAGGAGTTGAAACATTCCCGTTTTCCACATCTCTCTGCTTAGGAGGAGAGGGAGGAGATTGCTCGTCTGCTGGCAGTTCGTCAAAAAGATTCTGCGGAAGAGTGGCCTAAAAAATTATACAATTCCATTAAAAGCAAGCGTCACCAGCAACATTTAGAGATCTGCACAAAAAAAAAAACCATAGGAAGAGAAACCTCATCATTTTGACGTGAATTGGAAGGAGCAGTGTATGTTGTCCCTTGTGTAGAAATACTAGGCTGCTGGTGAGGCCCCATTGAAAGCGAGCCTTGTTGGTCTGCTCCAGCACTAATAGCTCCACCTCTCGACAACACTACAGAAGATGGAACAACCGGAACACTACCTTGCACGTACATCACTCTTTAAATTAATTGATTATTAACAAGAAAGAATACTGCCTGAAAAGAAAAGAACAAAACACTAACTTCTGCTGTGCGCCACCCTTTGACAAGAAGATCGTTTTGGCACCAGGCCCTGGTTTTACAACAGATGACATAGTTGTGGTTCCGGCCACACTCGACAACGGCCTCACAACCCTCAGAATTTGTTGACCCGTTCCTGTGCCTCGAACCAGCTAAAGTTATATATTCAAAAATTCTCATTGTATGCGAAAGTAGTAATTGAGTAGGACAGTTCAAAATTAGATTTTTTTTTGTATTAGCTTCACATTACTTTTTTGGCATAGAACAGACAGAAAAACACCAGACCATCTTTACTGCAAAAATGGAACAACGCCCTGTTTAATTGAATCTGATAATGTTCTATTGTAGACGAAATACTCCAAAAAATTTACAGTTAAAAATTCCAAAACGAAATCTTGAGGACTGCACGCAAACTATAGAGAGGACTATAAATGCTCAAGACAAAAGCTAGAAACCGGCGAAAACTGAATTAAGAAGTAGGAGCAAAAAGATGGTTTTATTGCTTCTTTTCTTTCGCGGAAGAAAGAAAGACCGAGCAAGGCACATCCAACAGCTGGTAAGAGAACACTTACGATGTCCCATACTCAAGAAGCAACAGTAACAAGTTTAAATGTCAAGAATAAAAAACGCTAATGAACAACAACTAGTTTACCTTCATAACGTTTCCTGCTGTCGGTCCTCGTGGAACCAACATCTTTTGTCCAGTCATCGAAGGAGATTTACCGAGCGAATTCAAATGTCTCGAAGCTGTAAGACAGGTATGAATAGTCACTAAGCCATCAAATGCTACAGAAAAAAGTAATAAGGATGAGACCGAAATCATCGTCTTTTTTTTCACCGGCCACGTACATTTAAAGATAACGTGCAGACTTTTCGTTCAATAGGACTATCCTGAGCAAGCTCGTCATAGTTATGAACTAGAAGACCCGATATATAGATTTAACAAAACGGAAAATAAATGTTCTCAATGATATCACGCATAAATATTTAAACATAATAGAGTAATACTAGAATTTACCATCATCCTCAATGATTTTGTGAGCGGCAATACTGGCATCGTACTTATGCAATTGCAGCAAGTATGCTTCCGCAGTTGGAAGGGAACCCCAAGAAACCTAAAGACGTGTACATGCCTTACAGAATTGAGGACACTTCTCTGATTTCAGAGCTGCACATTTAGTCTCAAAGAAAAAAGAAAACAGTGAACCTCGAGTCCTGCAACACTTGCTCTTACTAACTGAACTCTGGAGGGTGTAGCTGGAACTGCCGTCTCCAAATACCACATATCCTTGCAGCAAACCTGTTGAAACGCAGTTCTACTAAGGAGTCATTAGGGATCTCGACTAGAGCTTGCATATAATGTACCTGATTATTCCAAGCCTTTCGGTAACCATCTCTTCCTGACCATATGTAAATCCGACTGTTGATGACAACCGAACAGTGTCCAGCCCTCGCACGAGGTAAGTTTTCTACTAAACTAACTAGCACATAAAATATTTTGTAAAGTCTACCAAAGCATGGGTATAATACCGTCAAATATATGAGACGTGCTCTCCCATATCAGAGTGTCTAGATTTAGACAAGATAAGTCATTCGTGCACTTCCACTCTTTTACTTCAACATCGTTGCCATCGTCAACCATTGGGACCTGCAGAAATACACAAACGATGTGGTCAGATAATTCAACTTAAAAGTGCACTCATACCCAGCCACCGTAGATGTACATCCTATGTCCGATCAGATTAGCAGTGTGTAAAGAACGTGGAAGAGGTGTAATTCCTCCAGTCTAAACAATACAGGAAAACTGGTTTTAAAAGAAGTTACTTCGCTAATCTGCTGCGACTTAAACCATTAGTTTTCTAATTTACGTTGGCTTCTTTGTTTACAAAGGAAGTGTCTACCGACAGGTCTCAGCTGATAAGATGAGGTACGTCACCTGAATTTCCCTCTATTCAAAGTTAGTGCGAGCAGAAGGCGGAGTGTCCTTCAAAAACTTTTGTGTATTTCCAGAAATATCCAGGGAAGGAAAAGGTTTTAGAGCCTTACATAAGATAATTCTACGGAAAGAACATACAAAGATCCGTTTTCCTTAAAAAAAAAATTTTTTACCAAGTTTATGAGTGAATCTTCCCCTCCACAATTCGACATTGAGTGTACGCTACAACGTAGTATAGACGAAAAATCTGAGCTTTTTTTCGCTTGAGAAAACTGCACATTTTCTGTTCAAATAAAATCTTTCGACGCTAATGCGAGTTTTGAGTACTGTTAGACCCCTACAAAACTGAAAACTTTACACGGATTTCGCACCTATCAAGCCTACTCTAGCCAAATATCCAAGTTTTCCCAAAAACGGAACGATTAACGAAAAAGAGGAGAATTAACTTCCACAATTTGATGTTTATTGATTGCATTATTGCTCGCACATATCTAAGCAAACAGCAGTTTACTGTCTCAACAAAACACCCGCGTCACGGGCTGCCCTGGGAGATTTGTGTCGATTCCAACAGTTTCAACGTTCACAATAAAAGCATGACTAAGCACGTCACGAGCGTGTGACTGTGTCGAAAATCAATTTCATTCTGCTCTAATTAACAGTTTCATAACTAAAATATGGTATTACATCAACCAACGCTCAATGTTAAATAGATGTTTAATCACAGGAAAACACATGATAGTCGTTAGTTTTCAGCAACATCTAACAAGCAACAAAATTTCGAGATACGCTGCTTGAAAAAAGCATACCGTCAGAGAGAATTAACAAACGCCTAGACCGGACAATCCTCAATCGTGTCTACGCTGATTTCTTATGAGAAACGCGACCTATCAAGTCTCCAACTAATTTAAATCCTACAGTAGTTTAAATGTATGTGAGAAGTCCGATTTTTTACATATTCTCTCTCCAAACATCCAAAACGTAGATGTGGAATTGCTAAAGACGAACCATAGGATTATCCCATGTCAGGGTATCCAGGTGAAGAATCCATAGATCATTGAGTCGACATCCGTTCATTCCGCCGTATATAATTAACTGACGTCCGTTGTTCGCTTCGAACACTATAGCCGAATGCGATTCACGTGGAGGTGGATGGGGTCCATATGTCTGAGGAGAGAAAATTTTTCATAAAACACCAAACAACAAACAATAGAATTGAAGGAAGAATCCACAAAAGCATAGCGTACCACTGGCTGTTCCCACTGCAATGACCCCACCGGACCACGGATGTCAATTGTGAACAAATCATCGAGATAGACTGGACTATTTTGTTTTGGATCGGAAGATTGGTTCGCAAGGCCACCGAATAAATAGCAGATCTAAACAGTACATATATGTGACCAGCAGCACGCCAATTCAAACACTGAGATGACCTGATTGCTAGCGAGTGAAAAAGAATGGCCAAGACGTGGACATGGGCCGGAACCACCACTTCTGGGTGGACGAGGTCGCAGCTTCCGCCACTCCCATCGAGACGCTTGCAACTCATAGAGATCATTTGTGTACCTATTAAATGACATTAGTTGACTCTATAGTATGAAATCAAGGCATCAATCTTTTTTCTCCTTTTTCGCTATCCGAAGGTTTAGAAAGTGTTCACATGCCGCAGCTCTGTTCGACTATCCTAACTTTCATGCGGAGAAAGACATATCCAAAACATGATCGGTCCAAATTTACGTTTAAGAGTTCTTAACACTAAAACACACATAAGGACGTGTTGAGCAATACATGCTATTCCCACATGAACTGGTATCATTATGTACTTCATGATCAGAAAGCGTTAAACCTTCGCAGCTGAGCAAAATCAAATACGTTTATACTCGTTTATACGTTTATATAATCAAATACACTTGATGATAGTTATTATAAACGCATCAAATTTCGTAGCACCAGATATGGATTGAAAAGGAGCAACATCTTATTGTTCATGTGATAGTCCAAAAAAGAGATTGATATCTATCTTTTGCTTGTAGACTCCTGATAAATCACGTTCCACACAGCTATACTGAGAAATTATTAAAATAAGAAGGTCAGATATCTCTAGACTTTGCTTTTGGGCAAAATCTCATAGGTTGACGGTATAGTATGACAGATTATCAAAATTGCAGAATGAAAATCCTAAGGAAGCAGAAAAGGCGAGACGATTTTAAAAAAAGAACGATCAAAATAAGTAAATAATAGTAGCAAAGAAATCAAAATAGGCAGACAGAACAAAACTGCACCTTAGAAAACTGATAGTAGTTATGTACTACCTACCTTCCATATTCCACCATTCCGCCGAACATGTAAATATGGGTTCCACTGCAAACAATGCCATAAGCAGCACAGCCACTTGGAACTTCGCCTCTTACGGAGGGAACAAACCACTGCTTTGTTGCTATAAACAGGAGAAATAATCGAAAGCGAATAATCATCGAACTACTTTACACACTACTGTGAATTACTTCTGAAAGGTACTCACTTGTATTATAAACATGAAGTTCATCTACAATGCCTTCATTTCCACCGCCAAAAACTATCATTAGATCTTTTATAGCAACAGCCCGATGTCCATGACGCGGGCTAAAATGTTCTTTGTTTTGTTTAACGGAATGAATGAACAAAAGCACAATTTTTATCTTTAAAATAAAAATGAGAAATTTGAGTACCGTGGAGATGGGCCTGAAGAATTCACCACTTTTTTCCATTTAACAGGAGGTCCAAGCACAACTTTTTTCGCTTCTTCTCGGACCTGTATATCTGGTACCTAAAGCCATACGTTATGCTATGGCTGCTACATTCAGAGGTTTATGAGTAATTACAATCTCAAACAGTGAAATAATCTCAGAAACGGCACGAAGGACAAGCACGTTACTGTTGAGCGCCTTCTGTGAAAATACGAGCATTATTGATGTATCTGCAGTCAGTGAGCGTGACATGGAAATGACAGGACCCTTGTTTACCTTTTAAGGACAGCAGACCACGAATCTGAGGTGGCGCGGATTTCAGGTGGAGTACCCATATACGGGGTCATAGATTATGAAGTGGTGATTCCGCTCATCTCTCACTGAATCGCTGCAAGCAGCCGGCCCTTGAATGTTGTTTTATACGACGCCTTCTATTGTAGCGCGCCACCTTTGCACGCATAGCGTTCTTTACTGCCTATCGAGGCAGTCCGAATTGATTTTCGACGAATCGCAGGGCGGAGGCGGCGCAAAGGGTAGAGCGCTGCAACTGAAGGCATCGTACAAAACAGCATTCAGTGACCGGCTGCTTGCAGTAATTCAGGGAGAAATGAGCGGAACCACCCCGGTCTCCATAATCTACGACCCCGTATACGGATACTCCACCTGAAATCCGCACCACCTCACATTCGTGGTATGCTGCCTTTAAGGACGAGCACAACGTTTTAAGAGTAGTAATTATGCGTAATCTTTTTTTGCTGTACTATTTGTCATGATAACTCAAACCAGACTTAACTCCCAACAACAGACGTGGTTGCAAACGGCGATGGCTAACGAGGGTTTGGCAGCTTCTACACGTATTGAACAGTAGGAAATATTTGAAAGGGGAACAAAACTACCAAATTCGTATTATTTAGAAAAAAGAAATAAAATAAAACAAATAGCTTAGAAAAACACCTATACACCAAAAAGCAGAGGAAGAAATAGATGCAAGAAATCTTGAGATGATGCAAGCAATCAAGTCAGTTTTCCCGCTAAAACTCAGTGGCGAGAAGCTGAAGTCACACGCTGACATTTCACTAATAACAGGAAATTCAAACCTCTTCATACTGTACTTCTTGTCCAGACTCATGTTCAATCATTTGAACAACGCGACCATCCTCCATTCTGATGAATTGGGGTTCCTGGGCAAACATTTGCACACCTCCGCTGTGATGATACACAACGTCTCCGTTCTCATCGACACCAACGCTGCTTGAATACTGCTCTCCAGGTGGTTCTTCCACACTCATCCCTATGAAAAAATTGCTGGGGAGAATCAAAAAAAAATGACTCGTAACTGATGTTCAGCATAGAACGACATAAGCCAGCAAACATTGCAGCACATTAGCAAGAATATCAATAGTATGAGCAAATTGAGGTAGACCTCAGGAAACTCCTAGCCCTCAAGTTGATGATCTTACTCTACCTTATACCAAATCAAAGCACATCAACACATCCAAGAGAACATGATGCACATGAATCACGATTTTACATCCAGCTCTCTTTTAAAAATGTGGAACTTATTCGTAGACCAAATATAATAACTGGACAAACAATTCCAGTGTAGCCATGGAAAGCAAATTATCCTGGAGGATTTTTAAAGAAGCGGAATGGGCGGCTGCACAGCTGAGCAGAAATGACTCTGTACGTACAGTGAAAGGTGACAATTCAGTTTAACGCTAATGGATCTGGTCTCAAATTTCATACCGCTAGTTACAGGTACACAATTGACATTTTACATGTCTGAAACGTACCTTGTTTGTCCGAAACACCCTGGGACTGAAATAACGCTTTTTCTCTCTATCTTCCTACATTGAAGAAAAGTGAATCCAAATGCCGTTTATTAGGAATAATAGGAATGCAAACAAAATTCTAAAAAAAAAAAAAAACTCATAGCTATAATTTCAAAATAGCTAATTGTTTCTACTGTCAATAAAACATCTTTAAATATATTGCCTGGGAGATTTCTACTGCAAAACATAATAGTTAAATTAGCTACGTGCAAAAAAAAAAAACTTCATGCCTGGTGGTCGGATCATTTGTTGAGCGATGCGATGGGAGGTGGTCATTAATTGATTTTAGTCAGTAACAAAGAATTACAACACTATCACATGTTACCCTGATTCCTCAATCTTAGATCTTCACTTGACTATAATTTATTGTAGAATTTGAATGACCGAAGCATAGAATTAGGAAAAAGGAAAAGAAAAGCATGGGAATTAATGTGATTTGACTGGCAGAAGCTCATTTCAACTAATGATTGGTGCGATGTTCTTAGCTGCCGGCATTATACCTTAGAAATTTGTGGATAAGATTTTTCATTTGTTGTAATGTGTATACATCATATTGAGGATTAATTTATACGTTCCAGTAACTAACTCAATTTTATTAAAATCATAGAAGTCCATCATAATCCTTTCAGTGAATCGAGTAGTTTTCATTTATCCTTGGGAACCTCTAACCAGTCACTTTCTTGAAAATTACCTAAAAGGTCACCGAAGGGATCAAGTCATCTGTTTGCTTCTAGGCCTGAAATGGACCAGTTTCGGTGGGGAAGTTTGCCTATATATCATAGGTGCGATAGGGAGAAGGCGCGGGACCCTCCCCAGGTGAAGGGGGTTCAGCTCATGTTGTGCAGCTCAAGTGAAGGAGGTCCTTTTCCCAACCGTTCAAAAGTGAAGGGGATAATTTCTCCAACCGTTTAAAAGTGAAGGAAGTCCCTTTCTCAACTGTTCGATGGTGAAGAGGGTCAGAACACCAGCCCCGACTATCGCATCTATGCTATATATGCATGGTGTAGTGTTTATTATATGCAAATGCGAGAATTAGTGCTTACAAAGGATAGATTTGATTTGGCGTGTAGGTAAAAGCTTGAATAATTGTTATTTTATTGTACGACAATTTCGCTACTCATAATTACACGAAGGTCACAAAGCCCGAGTGCAGCTTACGTTTATGTATTGATCAGTACCTCTACCTGCATTATTGCAGATGCATTAATTACATGTTTGAATCTCTGCATGTGAAGAAATAAGAAGTCATGAGATAACAGGTCGGGAACTCGTTGCGAATTCATAAAAACCAGAAGGGAGGAAAAAACTCAACATAAACTGATGATTTTTGGCTGAGGGGGTTTTCATCAAGAAAAAAAGAAGCTCGCAGAGTCAAGCGCATACATTGTCAATTCCGAATAACAACATCACTGATGGATCATAATTTCATTCATAAATCATTTCTATGTCACCATGTTACCCAAGGAAATGTGAGAAAAATTCTCACATTTCCTTGGGTTCTTATAGTAACGATATTTACCAAATATGCAGTAGCATGAAAAAGCATGACGAGAAATGAAAGAAGTGAAAAGGTCCCGCTGGATTTTTCCCAGTAGTTACTGTAAAAAAAAGAAAGAGAAAAAAAGAACAACAAACAAATATCGATGAGCGGACATATCGGTTGAGATCCCCCTACTCTGCTAGCTTAGTTTGACGTTCACAATTTCTAGAAATTCTAAAAGAATGTCTAGATATTGATACCATGGACATATATTTTCAGAACAATTCCTCATCAAGACACTGAAGAACCGACCAAAACTCCACACAAGTGATAATTTTGAGGTTTTCGATGAAGATAGCGCATTTCCGTTTGGGGGAAGAAAAAAGAACACCGCTAATTATGATGAACGTTCCCGAGCACTATATGAGTACAGGTTCAAAAACGAAAAAGCATAATTCAAAAGAACTGCATAGTCGGAAGAACACTTGCTGCAACATCCAACTAACATAACTGAGCAGCTAAAAACCCTTGAAACAAAACGTTTCAGCTGAAGTGGTAACTCTATATTTCAAAAAACTTTGAAAAAAGCAATCATCCAAGGCAATAAGGCCCACATTTCAAATCGACGCTGTCGACTTTTCTGGACCGCGTGCACATCTAAACATTGCTCCGCCCTCGCTGCCCGCGGTTCAAACTGTTGTGTTGGTCGGGGATTTATCGACATCGTTACTGTTGCCGCTGGGCAGTTTCCGTTGAAATTGGTTCGAGATGAAGCTGACACCTAGCAGTGTCCAACATTTTGTATGTGCGAAGAAATTCAGCGAGAATTCCATGAGGGTATGCATCTTTGTTATTTTCTTCTTTTTTTTCCAAGATGTTATTCATGATGATCGTACAGCATTCTCCATCCAGTCGAGGTTTTTGGGCACCTTAAGTACTTAGTTAAGCAGAGCAAAGCTTAGTGTAACACAAATAACGATATTGACGATATTGGGTAGTGTAACACAGATAACGATGTTACGTTAAAGTATTGGTTTGAATGAGGTGGAACCGACTTAAGATATCTCGGTCCGCCGAGATAAATTTGGAAGTGAGTTATATTTTACGATATGAATACATCATTGCGGGGATTCACTGTAGGAAATGTAATAAATAAGAATGAAATAAATCAACAATGTAGTAAATGAATTATCCTCTTATAAAACTAGAACTCTTATACAAGTTTCAGCATTACAGCAGAAATGATTTCAGATAAACAGTATCGACTACTCTGCTGATGGATTAACTATGATCACTTCAAGCGATGACGACTCAATCTTCATCTACAGCATGCAAACTGGAACACGCACTCGCAATGTACGTCACGGAACTTCTTATAATTCATTACCTCCCTCTAGTGATGCTTAAAATTAATTTAGTTAGTTAGAATTTCGTTTCAGATATATGTGCATTATATGTTTCTTTAAACAAAGTTCTAAAGTGAAAGTACACCAGTTTTTCCTTCTTCACACTCTTTTCTTGAATACTCACAGTGATACCTTTGGTTTCTGTGCGGTAAAAAAGGGAGATTTTGTTTCAGGTAAATAGTAAGAAGTACGGAGTTGATCTCATTCGCTTCTCCCACAATACAAGCAATGCTATTCACTGTTCTACAAAAGTTGACGGTAAGCCGAACTCTTTTCTCTGCCTTCTTCCTTTTTGTAACTGCTTTGTACTATTTTACTTCTCTTTTGTATTGTGTATTTGAAACATTTTTATTCTAAGCTTCGCTACGCGTGCACACTTGCAATTAAGTGTCCTAAAACCACCGCTTTCGTTTAAAATTGTTGTTTTTCCTTTTTTTCCTTTTTCCTGCTTCCAGAAAGTGTTCGCTGATATCAATTTCGTTTTCTAAGTACTGCTTTTTTTTCTCGTAAGATGTAAAAACTGTTACATCAAAATTAGGATATAGCTCCGCCGAAAATAACTAATTCTTATATTAAATACATATCATATTTACCCTTCCTAGATTGTCTCAGACAAATCGGAAAGACGAAAGCTTCCACTCGAAAGTTTTTCTAAACCATTTTTAAAAGTAAGCCCACAGATCTCTTGAATTTGATTTTTTTCACCATTTTTATGTAAAGCAGAACTCCAGTATATGATCCATCGTTAAAATGTGCAGCAAAGTCTTATAACCCATTTATATAATGCAATTCAATTTGGACGCCTTTGTAGGGAATGGTTCTCTCTACCAGAATACTAAGTTTCGCAGCTCTGGAAAATTCCATTCTGTCAAGTGCAAGACAGAAAGCAGGAAAATTCTGCTAAAATCGGTATCTCCTTTCTGACTTTCAAAATAAAAAAGAGGAAATTTTGAAGTTTTCTTGGAGCAAAAACTTCTTCTGAAACATATTTTAAATTGTTTTTCTTTTTTTTAAATAAAAAAATCATGTTGTTAGCTCAGTTGTTCTCATCTCTTCTTCTATTCCCAACAAAATTCAAGACAGCTGTGCTTTCTTTTTCACTCTCGTCATTTTCAAGTGTTGAAATCACATGTAAATACTACCAACAATGGTGCTGAGTTATCGACGTGTTTGGTGCAATTCTCACTTCTTTCGTTTCGCAAAAATTTCGGCAGTAACGGAGATCGTGTCCTTGTATTGCCATTGTTGAGCATCAGAGTTATGAGGAATTACTGAAGAAAGGATATTGTTCCGGACAACAGGACAACAACATGTCTCTGTTTTTCGGCATCAATATTAATGGAAATCTTCCATTACAAATGAAATTGGACATGCAACATAAATATATGAATTACGTTCACATAAGGATTTGTGTGTGCCTCTGAGTAGATCATACTTTGTGGGGAGGAAGTTGTTTCAACTCCATACTTGACCTAGATCGAGGATCCAACTATTAAGAAACTGGTTACGGTAAAGGTACTTAAGACAAACAACAAGGTCTCCATCGTGAAGTTTGCGCTTGGCATGCCTGTGCCTGCATTATTTCTGGACGAGAACAATTTTGGAGCGTACCAAGTGGTTAATGATGTCCCTTGTTTCACATAAACGTATTTCATTCGTTTTTTTGATACTCATGATGAAAACCCAAAACATTTCCAGGAACTTACTGTTGCGTTTGAAAATAGTGCGTGACTAGAAATTTCCTTTTTAAGATTTACTGTCTTTGTGTTGTTGTAGTAATCTTTCTTGTACTATAGCATCTTATACCCCCGGTTCTTTTTCAGACACTATTCGTTACTTATCTCTTCATGACAACAAGTATATTAGATACTTTCCTGGTCACACAAAGAAGTTGGTTTGTTTCTCCGTAACAGTATTCTTAGTGGAGTATGAGTATGGATATACGAACTATCACTGATATTCGTAATACTTCCAGAGTTATGTGCTTGAGTATGAACCCTAGTGATGACACTTTCCTCTCTGGATCTTTAGATAAAACTATTCGGCTTTGGGACTTGCGCTCACAAAACTGTCAGGTGGGTTTACACTTCATTTTGCTCACACATTCATATTGTTTCATTTGAGTGATTTCCTTCTTTCATTCATTCTTACATCCTTTGCGGCAACGTTTTTCAGGGATTGATGCAAGTTAATGGTAAGGCAATCGCCGCTTTCGATCCTGAAGGCTTGATTTTCGCAGCTGGTATCAACAACGAACAAGTGAAACTCTACGACCTCAGGTCTTTCGATAAGGTTTGTCATTCTTTGACGACATACTACTGTTCCTGCGTTTCTACTCATTTTGACCTCAAATTTTGCTTGCATTTTCCTTTGCATTATAGGGTCCATTCACTACTTTCAAACTAGAGGCGGAGCGGTCTTGTGAATGGACAGGCATGACATTTTCACCTTGTGGCAAATATATTATGATCAACACTAATGGAGTAGTCATTAGGTGAGCAATATATTCTCAATTTTCCATATAGTCTTTAATGAACATCTTCCCTTTCATTTCGACAAAGACGCACATAAAACTGCATGAACAAACATAGAACATACTCGTGTAAAACATGTACTTATTCGGCGCTATGAGGAAAATTTT
The DNA here is from genome assembly GCF_031761385.1 of Necator americanus. Lineage (NCBI taxonomy): Eukaryota > Metazoa > Nematoda > Chromadorea > Rhabditida > Ancylostomatidae > Necator > Necator americanus. The sequence continues at coordinate 25,124,906 of NC_087374.1, forward strand.
GAAGTTACATAATCACTGCAGCTATTTTCGCATAGGATCTCGATTCATTTTGTTTCTTCAAATACACTTACTGTGCATAACAGAAACGATTGTTTCACTCCACTAAAACTCAATAGCACAAAATTTTGCTTTCTGAACGATTCATGTATCAGCAAATTCAGCTCTCAGAAATCATAGAATTGCGACATTTCTCTGACATCGGTTTCGATGTCATGGCACAGAAGTGCCTTTTTTCCGGAAGAGATAATTTTACTTACAATTTCACATTTTAGTCTATGAAATATTTTCTTGTTTCCCTGGTTCTATGTTCCTTCATGTTTTTCACCTTTTCTCCCCTTTATAAGGAAGATGGGATGAAACAAAAGTGTTACTGTCTATAAAAAGACCATAATCACAGTTTTCAAAGCAGTTGGATCGAAAATATTAACGACAGTGGGAAAAAAGCTGGGTCAAAATCTAAATGTGGCCAACAGTCTTGTGCACACAATGAGTGAATATAGATTCAAGAAGAATTTTCGACCATTCAAATCTCCTTTCATCGAATTCTATCGAGCAAGGAATAGTTTTCATTTTTTACTTATTAAAGTTCGGGGAATTTAGTAGAGCTCATCAAATCATCATGATGACAGTATCAGACTCCCTTTTATACAAATCATCCTTGCGATCGCTCACGGAATTTGGGATTAAGACGACTCATCGTTTTCGTTAGAAAGTTTGAGCGGTTCGGAAATTTTTCTCAATCTATATAAATTCATGTCATGCACAAATTTGTTGAACAAGTTTGGATTTTGACTCAACTTTCTCCCAACCTCGTTGTTACTCTATCTAATTCTTTTAGAAGCGTTGATTTGGCATTTCTCATAATCACTAACAATTCGGTTTTACTCTATTTTTTAAGAACAATAAAAATTACGCAATGGTTAATCAACGAGCATAGTGCTAAGAAAACAAAAGGAATTGTCTTTGTCTGACTGAAATATGAAATTTGAAGCGGAGCTACCTTTTTTAAGTTTCTTAAGTTTTTTTAAGTGTAAAAGATCACTTTGTAACAGCTATAACATCGAAGTCATTGTCAGAATGAAGTTGTAGTCCTTGCCTTTTTTTTGAGGCGCTGAATTTCACGATACGAATTAGCGAGCTTTGTAAGATCATTTCGGTTAATTACGAGTAAGCATGCTACGTTAAATGAAGTACATCAAATATCACTTAGCAGTCTCTACTTTAACACTTGAATTCATCTTGAAATTCGCTATTAAATCTTCAAGATTTTTATCAACATCGTGTTCATACGAATGAACAAAATGGAAAAAATGGCTTCTAGTTAATTCTTTACGTAAATCCTATTGAAAACGTCACTGAAATCATACAGTTAAGAGTTACCAAAAGTCAGTTTTGAAAGTTTCAAATATTATTTAGAGTTAGGACTCTTCTTCGGGAAATTTGCCTTGTAAGCGCTCATTAAAGTTAATACATCTGATACTTCTGCATCTAATATTTCTTGCTTATCTCTGCAGGTTGATTGATGCGTTCACTGGAGCTTTAAAAACCACATTCGAGGGACATCGGAATGACCAGGTGTGAATTCATCTTTGTTTAACAATGTGGTCGTTTTTATTCTTCCAAAGTTTATTTCAGCAAGAAGCTCTGGAAGCCTCCTTTTCACCAGATTCTCAATTCGTGTTCTGTGGTTCTTCTGATCGTTGCATCCATGCATGGTGCACAGAAACTGGTAATTAAAGCACTATATTATGTTTGATGCCTGAGATCTTCGAAAAATCCTATTTGAGGAAAAAGAGTAGCCACATTTGAAACCGAACACGACAATCACCTTCGAATAGTCTCATGGAATCCGAAACACTTCATGGTGGCTTCAGCATGTACAAAATTGGTACGTTGATTTTATTTCACTTGCTGGATATGTAAAAATAGCCTGATTTTTGGTACACGACTATCGTAAGGCATTCTTTCATATTCATCATATTTAGTGCTTTTGGATTCCTGGCGACGATGTGGTAGAGAACTAGTTTGTGCAAACTATGCGGCAAGGTGTACAATGATGACGCCCTTTTTGAGTGTGCTGGAATACCTACTGAAGAGCCTTTTAATCGCTGTGTCACCATGAAGATATTCACAGGATTTATTGAAACAAAGTTTCTTTGAATTATCGATAAACCTACATATTTATTATGTAGCTAAGCTTGAGAGTCTTACAATATTCCGCAGACATTCTGGAAAATTAGGAGTGATCAGTCTTGAATGTGGGAAGCTATTATCAAGCTGAATTCATGTAAGATAAACGAATATTTCTGCGAAAACTAAAAATAGAACGGGAAGTTGACATATTGCTTCATTGTTATACACATATTCTAGTCCAAAGAAATACTAGTCGTCATTATGAAGGAATATCTCTGTAGGAATATATATCTTATATCTTCCTATACAGATATTCCTTCAGAATGATGCCTTGTTTCGTTATCTAAAACGAGAAGGTATTTAAGGGCATCACCCCACGAATCTGAGGTGGTTCGGATTTTAGGTGGAGTATTCGTATACGGGATCGTAGATCATGGAGAGAAGGGTGATTCCGTCCATTTCTTCCTAATTGCCGTAAAAAACGGCCCTGAAGATACGGCTTCGAGCGTCGCGGTGCGCTATTTTCTACAACGAGCTCGATTGGAGCGCGCCAGCCTTGTGCTTCTTCCGGGCCGTTTTTTACGGCAATTAGGAAGAAATGGACGGAATCACCAACCTCTCTATAATTTAATATAGCCGTATACGAATACTCCATCTGAAATCCATACTACCTCAGATTCGTTGGGTGATGCCTTTAATTTCGGGAGCATAGAACAGTGTGATTCTTAGGATATAGTCGGGTCGAAATGACTGGAAGGTCGATGCAATTGCGTAAGCGACTAGCGAGCGTAGGAAACGACGCAGTTATGCTGGAGCTTCTTACATGCTCCCCTACAATCCGAGCGAATTGGACTGTAAGGAACCATGGAGGAAACGAGCGTCTCTAATCGATTACGACCGCTTGCTTTACCGCGCCGCTTCGAGCGAACACGTTTATGCAACTGCACTGAGCTTCTGGTCGTTTTAACCATATTGCATATCCTCTTCACTAATGAGTTATTGTTCGTGACTATTAGCGTATCATTATGCCGCTGAAATTATTCCCATGGTGAATATAACCCCTCAGAAGTGAAAATTTCCTTTGTTGATGAAAGATAGCACTTGTCTTATGTTGCGATGTTACATCACTTTTTAGTGAATGAGGAAGGAAAGACTGCGATGATTTTTTTTTTAAATGGAAGCTAGTGCCATAGATGGTTAATTAGTTGGTTGCTGTTTTAATTCAATTTTCATGAAATTAAATATGTTGTTGAGGGTGTTTGTTATTTGTCGTGGAAAAGTACTTATGCCTTCGAACGGAATCAAAGTTTTTGTGTTGAATCGAAAATAAGAACTACATCAGTGTGTAACTTCGCAGAAAAAAGAACTGTTCATAACGTGTTATGGGTGGAAGCCTTTGCCCAGGAAGCGAGGGGTAACACCAACCGCACACTGTATTATTCGGTGTTGTTGTCCTAAACGTTCAAGAGCGTAGTTTCGACGCTACAAGGGGCAAATATGCAAAGTATGTGATTCAAATATCCTTAGGTAATGTTGTTCGGCTAATAATAACTGCAAATGAAGTGAAAAGGTTGTGTTGCACCAAATTCATGTAACCTTTGTCTGTTTTTTTTTTCGAAACTACTTGCGACATATTGGAATCTGAGAGGCCAAAATGGTCGGAAAAACGCAAGGTCCGTGCCGCATCTTGCTGTCGTCGAAAAATCTAGCGAAAACATTTGAAGTTGGTAACTACTTGGCCCAGTTCGTCTACAAACTCTTGGTCCGTTGTAAGTGAACCTGCCTGCAGCTGCTCTTTGTCTTCACTACGTTCTGGTTGTCATCTTCTTCATCGCTGAGATTCGCTTCTCCAGCTTCGAACATACCGAATAGCCGGTACCGCACGATGCTACTTTGTCGTACCCTCCAAAAATGGCGACAATACTTTAGTTTGTTGAAGTATGGTTGGGGAGTTCGGGCTTACTCCTTTTGTAAGAACGCAAGCTACTTTCCGTAAGTTTCAGGAATAAGCGGAAATGTACAGAAGTCATTCCTCGCAGTGATATATGAGCTTTGAATAAGTGATCTCTCATCATGGAAATGGTCGCAAAAAACGCAAACACAAGTAGGATGTAAGATAGATAGCTTTATTCCGTATAAGTAAATACTTTGTAAGGGTGATTCCGAAAACTGTTGGATAGTTTGCACAAAAATAACACACACTGTTCCTTTCAAAAATCTGTACGTTATTCCGACTTTAGACAGCCAGCTGTTGCAGCTGTTTTGGGATCTCTGGACGCACACGAAGTGGATAGCTTGAGGTCGGAGAGTGACGGATGAAGTACATTGTCCAACTTTGCTCCTCCTCGTCCCTGTTTCTTTCTAGGTATAAAATATCACTTGCACGATTCCACTTTCACGGACGACCATTTTTCGCCGCGAAAAAAGATATTCCTGGAATTAGAAAGTGCCACTAAGATTTAGGAAAAAAAAAAGAAAAGAAGAAATCAATGTTGAGGGAACGCTGAGCATCACAGCCGAGAGAACCGCATGCTTTGCCGGTTTTGGATCGATTACTCAGCAGTAAGAAGAGGGAGATAGTCAGGTTTGTAGAGTAAAAAAAAAAACAAATCAGTGCATTGTGCAGACGACTTCATGCAGAAGAAGAAGCCTCTTGGCGACTACGCGGTTTGGCACCGTTGATCGCCGCGTCCTTTGCGCGGTCGTTCTCGAGTGCCAAGCCGATAGGAAGCCTGTGGCGGGCGGATTCCGCTGCCAGCGGTGTGCTCTATCAACCATAAACGATGACTGCATTCACTCATTTTTGCTCATGCGGCATTTCTCGCTAGTAAATGCTCTTTTTTTCCTTCGCAGAACGAGACACAGTATTCCCCCGTGGTTTCCAAATATTCGTCGAACAACGCCTTTGTGGGAATGCGTACCGCAATATTTCACGCCAAATCCATTTCTCATAGGTGTACCGGCAGGCGATCACGGCTCCCCACCGAGATTCGCGTTCTGGAAACTAGTTCTCGCCTCAGCAAGAGCATTACTTCCGTGAGTAGCATGAGAGATGTGGGAAAGTGAGCGACAACTATTGCAAAAAAAAGTTCTGAATAACACGGTGATCTCCATCACAACAGAACAGTGCAGACAGTGAGGAAGGGAAGTCAAAAATCCTTGCGCTCGTAGTTCACAGCTGTTTTTTTTTCTCACACAAACACTTACCGTTCTTGAAATTGAATTCGTTCTCCTACTCGTGTGTATGCTACAATTCCAATACAGTAGTCGTGATGCAAACTTCTAGCAACATACGAGCGGGCAGATATGGTAAATTTCTTCTTCTTTCATACTTCAGACGATTATGTTGCGGTAAAGTTCAAGTGTAAACTACTCACAGCCATGGTCGAATCCTTATTTTCGCGCATTTTTCAGTACATATTTTCTTCTATGAGTTTTATTGAGTTCATACATATCGTAATTCTGAAATTTGAGGAAAAGCTGAAGTGGTTTATACACAGTTTCTATGCTTCAAAGCTTATGTTAGAACTTATAATGTTGCTAATCCTCGCGCGAGAGTCCTTTTTCTGACCAATCAGAAAGTTTTATTTTTCTAACCACATTTAGTCATACAGAAATTATTTAAGGGCATCAACGTCCGCAAAAAAATTCGCAAATGTTAGATTTTGCAAGCGATTTCATCAGGTTCCTGTCGCAACATCTTTAAATGGGAAGTCGGTCTGTTGGTCTGAGCAGGAGTAGTACCTTTGAAACGTTACAAAGATGAGGAGAGAAAAAAAACATTAGTAGGAAATAATATAACATGTTTGCTTGTCATCATTGAAGGCCTTCTAAAACAGTATTTTCAAGAAAATGACACCACAAGGTATACAAGAAATCCTGCACAGATGTCGGAGATTCCATTTTTACATGCTTTCTAGGATCTTTTCGCCATTGAGCGAGTTGAACCAATCTGGTGCGCTGTGCCAGCGCTGACGGCGATCAGCGGTGCGCTGCCTCTCCTACGAAACTGCGATCAATGGCGCAATTCTACTGTTTTGGTGGCCTCCTTCGTTAGTGCTCACATCCTCTGCGCACGCGACTGTTCGGCTGAACAATTTCGGTGTCAGCTACATCTAAATCTGCTTACTCGAATTTCACCTGCTAGCCCAAATCGACGTATGAAAAAGTTTGAGATGCGCCGAGTTGTTCGATTTCATTCCGGAATCCGTTCATTTCTGGACGCGTATGCAGCCACAGTGACTTGCACAATGAGTCAATGTATGTAGTCAGTGTATGTTGTTAAGTCACTATTTTTATCCTCCTCCGAAACGAGTACGGTACTAATTGACCGTCCTTACAGTGGTAAACTGGTGGTTGGCTTAGTACGGTGTCGAACCATCGACCGTGCTTTCTCGGAGGAATCACTTCCCGACTGCGCCACACTCGCTCACTGCAAATTATTAAACCAGTACTTCGGATATTTGTCTTTTGAGGAGGGTGTGTACCCCAATCAAGGGAGGGAGAGTGCGTTGAGGCAGACGCGTCATAATCAGCCTGTCGAAAGGATTAGGGGCTAGCTGCATGTACAAATGTTCAGAGTTATATTTTCCAGTCTATTAGCAGACTAGTATGAGGCATCTGCACGGCTAGTAGCTTAAAGGCATCACCCCACGAATCTGAGGTGGTGCAGATTTCAGGTGGAGTATTCGTATACGGGATGGGAGACTATGGAGAGGGGGGTGATTTCGTCCATTTCTTCCTAATTGCCGTAAAAAACGGCCCGGAAGATGCGGAGCCACACAAAGCTGGCGCGCTCCAGTCGAATTCCCTGCAGAAAATAGTGCGCCAGAACGCCTGAAGCCGTATTTTCCGGGCCGTTTTTTACCGCAATTAGGAAGAAATGGACGGAATCACCCCCCTCTCCATAGTCTCCCATCCCGTATACGAATACTCCACCTGAAATCCGTACCACCTCAGATTCGTGGAGTGATGCCTTTAAAAATCACCCAACCGTAGCCAAAACCTTCTTACATCCGTGGTCGACCGATTGTTCGCGCGGGATGATAAGAACGCTGACTCGACAAAACGATATTCCCTGGTAGTAATAACGTGGGCTGCATGCACATTCCCCTACGACTCCTTATTGATGCATTAACGCATTTCGAGGGGATTAGTCAAAGCCGAGCACTTTATTTATTATCCTTTGATTGCATATTGAAAAGTGGCATGAATACTGGAATAAGGCGCTGTGGTTTCAATCCGAACTGTTAGTAACATTCCTAGTAACAGCTACTAATGATGAGTGGGTGAATGGATGGATGCTGATGGTGATATTATTGAATAGCAACTACATCATACTTTACATATATGCAGCTTATCTCAACTCGAACTTCCTTGAAAACATGGGTGAACGCCGGTGAAAACGTTAAAATAAAATTGCCCAAAATTGTAGATTGTAATGTATACCGTGCTCAAAACTGTCCCACGTACAAAACATTATTGAATGATTGCATAAGTTTGTGTCCAATTTTCAAAATGGGATTAAAGATGGGATTAAAGATTAAAGATGGAATTAAAATATACTGCGTAGATAAACTCCGACATTTTTGTTTACTTCTTCGTATAGACTGAAACGGTTAAAGTGTCTTGTATAAATTTTTCCCAATTATCTTTCAAATAGGTGGATTTCTGCACCACGGGTATTTTTCGAAGTGGAGAACGAAAAAGTGCATTTCTGGCAATGCTGTTCGAATTTCGGAAAGATGTGAGTGTTGGGACTGGACAAAAAAAAATTGGGATGTTTACTTGGATTGTGTTCATGCTCTCCGGACACTGTTAAACAGTGGCTTGGTAGATTTCGAAACGGACATTTCACCTTGGAAAGTCAACCTCGATTTGACACTGATGACGATATTAGTATTAAATTCCTATGTGGAACAAAACCCAAAGATTACAACTGAGGAAACTGGCGAGAGGTTGGCTACTGTAATGAACAATGGAAACTACATCCTTGATGAATGAAAGTTTTTTTTTATTTCACCTGTTGAAGTTTGTCTTTGGATCGGACACGAACTTATGCAATCTAATAGTACCGTCATTCTCTAAACAGACTTACTAAACATGGGAAACTTGTTATTGGGAAGAAGAAAGAGTTCTCTCGACGACAATTAAGTTTTGGAAGTGAACATTTCACAGCTCGATTGATATGATCCCTTACTTTTGCATTTATGAGATTGACAGGCTTCATCGCTGTTAGATTTATAAGTTTTAAAGGCAGCATATCACGAAACTGATGATCGTCCTGAAAAACCATGTCTTCCGCGCCGTTTTTCTACGACGATTTCAGTTGCAACGCGCTACCTTTGTACAACTGAAGGGACCAGAAGGTATACATAGAGGAACGTTTTAACGTTGTTCGCAAGAACTAAAGCAGTTCCCATGCCGTTTTCTAAGACGATTACGAAGAGATGAGCGGCCCTCCCCTCTCCCACCTCTGCCCGCCAGATTCCGCAATCTGCGACTCCTTCTTGGTATGCTGCCTTTAAGTAGCGGTGGAGGAACCCTGTTGTTCGTATTCATACAAACCACTGTACTTCCTTCTATACAACTGTTCCACAGTATAAATGAGGCCCGTTTCCAATACTTCGCTTCGTGTTCTGGCTTTGAAATCCCTCAACGTTATCGACTGATTGGACCGCTCGTGAGGCGAAGCAGAGGTGGAGGGCCATTTATTCATTTATTTATAATATATTCCCTCTACGACTCCAGCCATCATCAAAGCTCGCCATAAGTCTGCACTAATAGCTTTGTGCTGCTTCTGGCTCTCAACAAGTCTGGCGTTTGACCACAGCTAGCACCTACTGGAGTCGTCCCATTTTCCACAGGAGATATTCTTGAGCGGATACAAATCGTTCGTTCCATAGAAGTGTAGTGAGCTTCCATCCATAGTTTACTCGAGATCGATCACTGAGCTACTAGGACAAATGCCCTCCGGACTGATAACGGGGAATCCTGATGTAGAAAACAGACGTTTAAATCTCATTGGACCGGAGAAGCTTCTGTGCGATTTTATTCTAGTAGATTTCAGCACTGATCTTCAAGTTGCTCAACACTTTCGCAATCGAGTTTGTTCTTTGGGAATTTGTTGGTTTCTACCAGTAATAGCGGAGACAAAAGGCTCCGAATTATGAACAACTCATACCAAAAGCGATACTGTTTTTGAAGACTAAAATGTGTTCGACTTTTATTTTTTTTTCGTTTCTAAGGCTAAATTGTGTTCGACTCGAGCACCGTGGTCAGGATCGACCACGGTGCTCGAGTCGAACACAGTTTAGCCTTAAAAACCAAGCTGTGACCTGCTCGAGATACCGCTTCAAAGCTTCATTCAGGGACGAAATTTCAAGGGTATCTTGCACGCAAGGAATGCTACGAATCACAGACAACACAAGGGAGAAAAAAACCTTCAAGTATTCGGGGGTTGGATGGTGGATAGATCTAAGGTTGAGTGCAGTTTTAGAGCAGAACTTGATCTCGTCACTCTCTTGATACCATCCTATGTCATACCGTCAGTGGTAGAGCGAGTACTAACTACACTCTGTGAAGCTACCTCGTTCAATGCGAGGAGTAGAATGTAGAAACAAATCTTTTCAGCTACTCGTAAGAAAAAAAAACTACATGGACCAAGCCAGTATCATGGACTGGAGAGCAAAGTTCTAGAGCAGTGATGTATTGTCAGCGGCTTATAGAAATTCGATTTCTGTGGTTTCTGATTTTTTATGAAAATCTCACAAACGTTCTCGAGGAGAGGTTTTATCAAACTCTGTATGGTCTCAGCTGCCCTCAACTACACTAATATAACTATTATCATTTTTTCATACATATGCACAGCAAAGATATAATGTCGAAACGCTCCTAATCCGAAAATTCTTCTTAATGCTCCACTTCTCATTGATGAGATTTTTTCAAATATAGCTATTAATATCTTGCTAAATGCTCAACTCAGCTTCCAGTTTCGAAGGGAAATTTTTAGTTCAACAATTTCGTCGTAAATTTCGTATCGATATTTTTCTCTTGTTCAAAATTTTCTTGATTTTGGAAAAATTTTGCCGAAATTTCTAACGTTTTCGGTAGTCGTAGAGAAGTGGCTGTTAGACGTATACAGTCTAGGTTTCAATCAAATATTCGATTGGAACCTAGACTGTATATCGGAACTTTTACTGTATACGTCCTACAGCCAAGAAGTGCGGAGATATTGCCCTTAGCAGTGACTATAGCACGACTGCGGAGGTCGAGAACACATTCCCCAACCGAAGGTGGTGTTGATCTGACATCTTGGTAGTACCATTTTTTTGTAGTGGTTCTTATCACCATCTCCTCGAAAATAGGACTCAAGCGCAGGATGGAAAAGAGCGTTATCAGAAAAAGAAGGGAAGAAGTCATATGATACGGTTGGATATTCGAGGACCACTTATTTCAAAGCGATTGGCACATCGAGGAGGACCTATACCGAATTACGACCTGTTCCTCAGAAGATTATAAGGAAGAACGCGCCTCGAAGCCGCCTGACATGACAAACTTGGATCGAAAAAACCATCAAGGAATTGTTGGAAAGGAGAAGGACTTTGGGGCTTGACCCGATTGCATGGTACATTTGACGGTTAGCATCAAACACCAGCTTACAAAAACCTTGCAGAAAGATCTTTCAAAGTACGAGCAGAAGAAAATTCTGGAAGGAGCAGAAAGAAGGGCAAAATCTGAAGAAGTGCTGCAGCGACCTCTCCAGATATAATATTGGCAGCGTTGGTAAAGTGAAGAAGGAGTTCGTACCTCTTGTTATTGTGAGACAGAAATGACCATGGTGAGTTCTTCTCGAACCTTCTCCATTCGTCAACTCCTGTATCATCCCAATCATCCCCGCTGGTGAGGCACCACCACAGAGTGTGAGTTACGATCGAGAGCATGAAACCTGCAGAGCTCCCGACATAGTTTTATACCCGCATACTTTCTTCGGGCTAGTCCAGCCCATATCGCGAATTGCACGGGTTTACCAGAAACACGCATGCCCCTTGTTCTGATCTTTATCGACTATGAGAAGTCTTTCGACCGCATAAAGACGAATTTTAGTTTTTTTTTAGTAGTTAGAGTTTTATCCATTGGAAAAGAGCAGATACGTGGACACACCGCTGCCACGTCTAGAAAGCTGCCTACTATCCACAGAGCCTTTGAGAGAAGTTTTCTGAATTTTAACAGGCACACATGACATTTTAGTAGGTTTTTGCTGCTCTGACTGAAGGCAAATGTCCAGTCTGCACGACGCAGAGGAATATGTATCGAAAGCAAATCACAGATGGACTGAAGCATGGACGGAAAGAATCGACAATAGATACACTAAAGGAACGTTAGAGTCGATCCCAAGAGATGCTTAACGTCTTGAAGGAAGGCCGCCAACGAAGCCGTGACGTGTTCGCCGCGCAGACCAACAGAGAGCATCCCACAAAAAATCTAATCTCTCTACTTTCACGTGGACACATCTATTGCAAAACTTCGTGATCTTCGTATAAATTCACGTACACTAAAGCCATCCCACAAAAAATCTAATCTCTCTACTTAACATCGAATTAAATTTTTTAATAAACTCTCCAGGGGATGGTGTAGTTTAGCGGTTAAAGGTTCCGGTTCCTGCACGAACGATTGGAGGTTCGAATCTGCCCTAGTGCTCACCAAGGCTTTCATCTCGCCGGGCTCGATAAATTGGTATCAGGCTTGTCTGAGAGGATAGGCCAGTTACACGTTCGTAAACCTAAAACGATTCTGAATTGAAATGAACGTGGGGGCGCATCCCAAGCGGATTGATTAACGTCAGAAACTTTATCCTTTACCCTTTTTATTAATAAACTCTCCAACGGTTACTGCAGTCTACACCCTACAAGCACATGGGTATTTAGAGCTGTATTTTGGCATTTTGATTCAGGTATTTTTCATTTAAAATCCTGGCTAAAATATTATTTCCGCATTTGAAAACCCATCCTTGCTAAACAGAAAATTCTTTGTTTTTTAATAAATTTCTACGGAAACCAAAACTAGTTCCCATTTCCGAGATTCAGGTTTCGTAGGAATTTGGATCCCTACAAATTAATGTATTGTTTACTACCACTCAAAACTTCGCTTAGCTGTACTTGAATGTTATTGCCTGGTTCATGCCCAACATTTGGTCCAGCTCTTTAGTTCTTTTGTGATTAAATGCTGCGTTTGGGAAAATCAAAAATGGTTCTCTTTAGTGATAAACAGGGAACGGTACGTAGTTTGCAGGTATAATCGCGTAGCACTGAAAACGCTAACCATCTTTCCTTCCCAGAAATCCAAGAAAGAGGTGGATCTAATGCAAAACGCCGACAAATTTACTTGAGGAAACGTCACCCATGGGTGTTTAAAGAGTTGTTTTGTCGCGCAATTTCATCAGTGATACACTTTACGAGCTTTCATTTCAGCATTCATTAAAGAGTTGTTTCGTCGGACGAACTGATCGCATTTTCTTTATTCATTCAACTTTTGGGCTTGTAGAGGGAGTCATGGTTTAAGTTGGCACTCTAATGCTTTCAAAGTACGTCCTGAACTTCATCTACTTTTTGATTCAAACCAACATCGAAAATGTTCTCGAACTCTGCCGTTTAAATAATAACATATTACTAATTGTGCAAATTTCCTTGCTTCTTCTTTTCTTAATGTCTGGAATTTACCGAAAAAGTTACCATAAACATACTTTTTTTTTCTGGTGCACTGAAACAGTTGGCGATTAGATCGTTGTGTCTTATTAGAGCGACGTACCAATATTTGGTGAATAAATATTAAGTGACTTCCCGAATTAGGTTAAGAGGCAGCAAAGAAAGCTTCAAATCTGGCGATAATTAGCAGTTTAGTCGACCCATCGTCCCAGAACTCTCGCAAATACGCGGCTACTAACCACAATGCACCATATGGAGAAGAGAATGACAGCGATGCAATCGTGACTATTCATATCTGGGTGTAATTTGATGTAAGTGGTGTACAAACGTTCTCTGGATCGCATCCAGCGTAACAAAAGGAACATATGGGCTCACCTTAACCTGTATGCATCTCAGTTCCCGGTAACTAACAGAGGAAATTAGTGTGATATTCGAATAGTTTTCGTTTCGGAGAATGCCCACTCTAAATTGTTTTGGGAAAAAAAATTTGGAATTCGACAAACATATTTCCGTTTCACTGAACTAATTCGAACACCCAACTTCTCTTCCTGAGTTTGGGTGGGCTTGAGTACTAAACTACAGAGGTCGGAATCGTACACAGGACTGATCTCTCTCTTTTTCTGTCCTCCCACTATGTATTCACTGTATTTGTTTTGTATTTCTCCATACCAGTACCTTTTTGGCACGAAACTGAACATAATAAATAGATAAATAAATACGAATATGAAAAAATTCGTTAAAATCGCTATTTTCTTAAATTACATCCTGAATTCCACCCTTCGTATACGCCTTTGCTATTCGGAAGTTTTTCTCCTGACAGGTTCTCTTCAGATGCCTTTCTGGCATGACAGTCCTACGTAATTCATAGAATATGTCGTGTTGATGTGTCAGTCTGCTATATTAAGTTTATGTACGATGCAACACAGTCCGTGGCTTCTGATGTTATCCAGAAATTAGAATTTGTTTTTGTTTTCACAGTCCATCCTGACTCAGTTCACCTAAGTTATTCGACGGACTGGAGATTAGTCAATTAGTAACTTCAGCAGATCAAAATAATTTCTCTTAGAAACAACTAATGGCTATTGCGCTATGCTACCAGATTCTTCGCCCCTTGCTAACTTTTAGTTTTGAAATGAAGCTCTAGGACATTTTTTTTGTCACAAAATTCCCCATCTCTAGCATTTTCTCTCACGTCTTTCCACGGCTGGTAGGTGGTGATGGTATCTAGAGGGAAAGATCCAAGAGATACAGCCAGAAAACACTAAGAGAACCCTTTCCTGAAGCATCTGAGATGAGGAATTGCCAGCACATTTATTTATTTACAAGTAAGAGAGATATCTGCGAAAGCATATAACTTTCTTTCAAACTTTTTTCATTTCCTTTTCTAAAACACAACCGAAAGGAGTAGTGGGAAAATTGCGCGTAGTTGGCGACACCACTCCTTTCACTTCTGAGGCTGTACAGGTGCTCGAATTCACAGAATTAGACAGTATTGCTCGAAGCGCAGTCCCTGTGGCCGTAGCGGCCTCGTTAGCGCGGCAGCGAGAACTGGATGGGCCCTCTCTCCTCCGCCTCACCCGTCCGTCGCAACCTCTCTTTGTATGATCCTGTGTGGTTTTCTGTCTACGATCGCGCATAATTACGCCGCGTTTCAAGGTCGCTCGTACCAACAATGCCCAGCCGTGCACTCTTCACCTTCGCTATTCAATAATCGACTCTCCACCCTATCAACCGCCGCTACCGTATCCGCGGCCGTCAATAAGGGTCCCCGTTCCTCATTCACATACACTCACTCCACAACCGACATCACACAAAACAGTTTTGAATACCCTGCTCCTTCGAGTATGTATGTATGCGTATTTGTATATGGATATATGTGCACGTGTGTTTGTGCCTGCATGTCTCAGGAAGAGGGCAACCTGTTTATTATTACGAAATGAACGTTAAAATAATTGTCGGGACCGATGAAGTGATAAAGTCGCTGCACCCCACATTCTACTTTCCTTGCCTTCCTAGAATTATCATCGTTGGTAGAACGAGTTGTGCGGAAGACGGAAATGAATGCCAATCCTCATTTTCAGGTTGGCATGGGGGATTTACCTAATCTAAGAGCAGTTTTGGAGTGGACAGTTTCTCACTGACACCCTGAGCAGGGAACCGTTCAGCTTACTGCGCTTCTCTGACACTTACGAAATACCTAGTCACTGTTGAACGACTATTCTGGCTCAGGTCAGCAAGCCAAATCCTCTGAGATTCCTGCTTTCATCTGCGGAAGAACAGTTCAGGTCAGCAAAAAATAACCAGTTCCGATTTTACAAAAATGGTTGGATCGATACAATCGAAAAAAAAACTCTTCGAAGCGTTGTGCAAATCGGATCAGAACGAAGGGCTGACAAACGATATAAACGCGACGTATATCTATACATGATATTTATTTCCTTATGCTCAGAACTAGCGACACTCGCTTTGTTTCTCCCCCTAACACTCCTCACGACAAAGACAGTGGAGGAAGTAGATTTCTCTTTCCATAACTCCATACCTCGCATCCTTCTCGATCCGCTGAACATCTTCTGAAAGACAGCTGGAGTAAGGTCAGGCTGTGACTGACTGAAGTGCACACGCAACGCTCCCTCAGCCCAAAGGTGTCCTTTGCCTGGCGATCCCGATCGACACAACATGTACACGTTCTTAGTGTAGTTTTCATGCATTACACTCGATCGAGTGGAAAAGATAAAATCAGAAAAAGCGACGTTGTCTACAGTACAGCGTGAAAGACTGCCGGACGAACGTAGTTGAACGGTCAGGATCAAAATAATAGGAATTCCTTAAAGATTCCGTTCCGGAGTGAAGTCATCCCTGGAGATTCCCTGATGTTTCCATGACACCAAATGTATGGTTGTATTTGGTTTCGGCACACCGTGTTGACTTTCTGCTTCGAATCAGATCGATTCTCATTGTTGGTTTGACATTGGCCATAAGAGTGACGGCGGCGAGAGTGCGACAATTCCGGGAAGATTTCTTACACGTGATTGCTCCGTTTTTCTTTCTTTTCCTCGGAGATAAAGGTGCATACAGATGTTCTGGATCCCACGAGGAAGTTCTTCTGCAGTTTCTAGTTCATTCCATTTCTTGCACTTTGCATATCAATAGGGTCGCTGAAATCTTCCACTTGAAAGTCACCGCCAGAATCCTATTCGGTCTAAACGTGTGTTTTGGTTAGTCAACATCACAAAGAGGATTTCCATAAGTAGTGCGCATTTTTTGTCAATTTACATAAAAACATTCAAACTTGTGACCCATGCAACGAATCAATTAACTCAATTGAATTGTGCCATTTAGTGCATTTTTGTAATTTCCAATTCAGAGACACATTAAAATACGTTTGCACCACATTCTGAGTTCTTTTTTCCTATAACACAAGACTTTTTTGGAGAAGAAAGCGTACCTCGAAACTAAGACGTTCAGTAAAAACTTTGAATCCTTGGGAGTGCGGACAAAACCGGTAAATAAACTGTAAAAACAACTGTATTTGGCAAGATAAAAGAAGTTATGAGATGAGAAGAAAGAAGATACTGCGGACAAAACCTTACAAAGCGAAAAAGAAGGATCAAAATAGCGTAGAGGTTTGAGAGTTAAGGGAAATGTCTTGCAAACGAATAAATTAAAAGCAGAAATAATTTGGCGACAGATGTTGAACAGACGAAAATCGCAAAGAGAACAAGTGCATTAGTGCCCCGTACAAGATCGGCGACGAACCCGGTATGGAACCGATGGATGCACGGCTTGGATCTCAACCGTGAATTCATGCAGTGCCATTGCGGGGCCTCCGCGCCTCCTCCCACTCTGTCCAACCTAGTGAATTCGTGTGAAACTGAAGCGAACAAATCGAATCGAACTTCACCGATCGCCACAGGTGTGACTCACGTTCCGACAGGGAAATGCGAACATAAAACTACCTACCGGATTGTTAATAAATCGAATTTCCTAGATATCAGCTCCCTTGGATATAGAAGGGATGCCGGCCCAACTACTCAATTTCCGAATCCGAGACGGTCACAGAGTGGTCATAATGGAATTCGATGTCAGCTGTAGAGCGCGGAACACAGAAACGGTTCGAATGGACAGGTGGGAGGAGGCGGGGAGCATACTCTCTGTGGGAAGAGACCTTGGAACCGCCCACACTTCACATACGCACAGAGGGAGCAGAGGTAAATGGAACAGTGCACGTTGGACGTATGAGGAGCGGAATCGAGAAACAAACCTGCATGCGATAGGTGCAGAAAGGCCGAAGCAACGATCGACGAGCTTCACTGAGGACGTCGTAGCTGTCAGAAGTTCGGCTTAGCACGTTATTCGTCCAATGTAGAACTCCTAGATTTTCTGAACATGCTGTTCAGCGCAACAGAACGCCAGTAACTGCTGAACAAATAGCGAAGTAAAATTTTTGCACGCATGTAGTCGTAAAAAGAACATTTAAATTAGCGAAGGCAAACTGCACAGGAACTCACCCTTCACCGGAACACTGCCAGTTAACCCATTTTGAAGAGAAAAAAGTCTTTCTTTTCCGGACAAATTCCCTTAGTGTGCAATGAAATGAACTAATCTACGATAGCAGATCGTCGAGGTCTCTGTAGGCTTCGGATTTTCTTCAGTACTGGTATGATATATGCGTCGTTATAGTCAGAATCACCATTAAAGGCAGTTTTCAGGTGAATCAGCGACAAACGTAGTTCTTAATTGCATCATTATTTCGCAGTGCTGAATCCGAAACTTGCAGGTTGAAATTTGCTCGGACGAAACTCGAGAACATAGGCGAATTTCTGGATTTACTGGACTATAACCACACATCGTCTCTGTGTGCTACTAGTGAAAGAAATTGGATACTCCACTATGGTCCTCAAACATACAAAAAGGCTAGACATAAATCAAGTTCTCAGGGTAGAGCATTAGCCCGTCGTATGAAATGGCAAGGATAGTTGTACTGGTGCGAGCACATTAACTCTGCGATGGTTTCGCTTAATCGGACTGTAAAGAAAGAACGTAAGGTAACCAACTGTTTCTGTGCTCGGACAGCCTCATCGGATGCATGCAGTGTGGAGATAGCCTAATGAAGTGATAAGAAAGCCCCAAAGTGGGAGGAGTGACAATAATGTTGAGTGCCCTAGAGACGAGACGCCTTCGAGATCATCCTCTCCGGGTGAGAGGATAACATGGAATCGATACGATAAGATTAGAGGTCCTGGCTTCCTTCCGGAGATGCGCTGTGATGCCGTTTTGCACCTTACCACTGCTAACCGACTCATGCCTACGAATAAATACACTCCAGTCGGCTATTAGCTGACAGAGTTGAGACTGCAATAGTGGACGAAGCACTATTCGGATTTGTTCTGGATGCGTTTATTCACGGCTATTATACAACAGTAGATCAACACAAAGTCCTAGAAGACCAATGTAAGAACATAATAAATCTCTGAAGATATCACGTGTATATAAATGAGTTCGACCGAAAAGGCACCAGGGTCTATTATTTCACATATGTAGGCGCATTGATACAATTCAATAATGTACAAATGAACAACACTGGAACATCGTAAGGAACCTAATGAATATACATATTCCCACTATATATATATATATATATATATATATATATATATATAGTGGGAATAAACGCATAATATCTGACATTTTAGCTGCTATGTAAAAAGTGGTATTCATAAAAACATCGCGTCGCCTCTCATTGGCTTATTCGCGATCTAGCTGCAAAAAGAGAAGTAACAAGGTAGATGGTTTCTCATGTCACTAGAACGCTACAGCCCAATATTTCAAGGCGACTGACAGAAAGAAAAAGATTTTTGTGCTCTCTTCTCTAAGAATGGTGCACAATTTCTGGAGAAAATGCGCAATATAATCTCCATATTTTTTCGACTATTCATGGTCATACGTGATCAGAAAAAAGTGTCCAACAAACCCCAGCAAAACTTTCAATTGTGAGCGCTGTTTCTGATGGTTTATGTGTACAAATCAGGCACAATGCAGAAAATCAATTGCCCGTATTAAATCGTGTAAACTTGAGAAAGAAAGCAAATGGTAAAATGAACAGAAGGAAGATCTGCTTATTCTGGAGCAACCGGGATAATAAACGTCCTTGCTAGGAGAAATCACGGCAGGATCACTCGAGAGTCACTTTAGAGGCCTAAAAGAAAATTCTTAGGGTGAAGGTCTCGAATAGAGTCAGATGTACACTACCAACCTTGACTTGTCCGTATCTACTCCACTTCAGTAGTTAGAACGGATCAGAAGAAGAAATCATGCAAAAGACTGGTACGTTTGTGTTCAGCACGATGCATGTGGGCTTCTAAAGCGCCCCTGGCAGTAGAATCAGCTCTTTCAACAGCCCAAGCTAGTTCTTCAACCTCTTTCTCCAACTGAGCTTGCTGGTATTCGAACTGTAAAAGATTCAACTAACATTTTCTTTTGTAGATCACTCAACTCTCTATAAATCACCAGTAGATGAATGGTATTATAACAATTTATTTCAAATGAATTCCCAGATCCTTTTGCATAATTGCGCGGATCAACCACACTTTTTTGCTGGATAATTGTATGCAGCGGTGAGGTCATGTGGCGCACTGCCGAAGAGAGGACAATTGGGGCTATGAAAAGTGTCACCAGCGAATTATATCCACAACGACGCGCACAGAAAGTCTTCAGGTGCCTACGCGCTGTTTCCCTGGCGCCATCATGTTGCTGTTTTAAAAAATATTATACATTGGAAAAGGTGGGAACCAGGAGCGGTTGTGTGCACACACCGCATTTTAATGTTAATTTTAATATGCACATATGTTATTATATTATATTATACGTATTCATATATGTATATGTACGTTCCTTAATTTTTCCAGAAGTTTAACAAATACACTTCGTTTTCATTTCTGATGGCAAACAAGTTCCAGTCAACAAAAAAGTGAAATTCGCTAACTTGACATTGGTACCATGCCAGACAGCAAACAATCGTTTGAAAGCAGCAAGCACACAACATTTATAGAGTGCTCCAGAAATTTAATTTCCAAACATCCTGTTTCCTCAATGAATATCTAACGATGCAACCTGAAGTCCACCTTAAAAGTAAAAACTAACTCACCCACGCAACAATTAATCATTTTTTAATACTGCCGAAAGAAATGTGAGGAGAAGAAATTATCGCATATAAGATCCTAAGTATTGCAGACGTTGGAAGTAGTAGCCCATCGCGCTACCGTATCCATTCTCAAAGCCGTGATGGCGAAAGAGAACTAATCATGTAATGGGGTGATAGCGGCGGTGGATTAGCGACGATTATGGTCCGCTCGTCTGGATTATCCCATGATGGTGGGGCCCAACAGGTAGGCGCGTCGTCATGCTATACTCATAAACTGAGAGAAATGAGGGACAGGGTCAAGCTCTTATAGGGAAATCGCCTTTTCGGGGGCCACAAAATCCCGCAATTAAAATGGCAAATTACTGTTATTAGCGATTTTACTTGGATATAAACCTTATTACATCGAACGTAATCGAACACTGAAGGAATTCGCAGTCGCGTGCAGCATTAACCAACACATCACGAGATCTTATCCCTCTGTCAACATTGCCGCAACCATCAATAGTGTGCGAACATAGTCACAGTATTCTCGCAAGTGATTTATATAACGACAATAGACATGGAGATAACATATGTGCTCGTATACTACTTGTTGCTTACACTACCTGCCTACCTTCCCTCATCGATCACAGTGCAGAAGAAAATCATGTTTTTCAGCCTAAGCTGAGTCATCATGAGACCAAAGGACAAATGTGAGGTCGATAATGAATCCCATGTAACTGAATGATGCCAACAGATTAGTGGCACTAATCGTGCCCCTCATATGACGACTTTTATTTGATTATAAAAAAAAACTTTGTGGTAAGCAGCAAAAAATATACGCACTGAATTACTAAAGAAAAGCTAGCGAATTTTTATTCAACTAACACTGCAAACAAATTATTGGGAGTTTGCCCACTCGAAAATAGCAAAGTCACCGGTGGAATGAACTATTTCGCAAAAGCAGTAACTAATAGTGAAGTCCGTAACCAACATGTTCTCTAGCTAGAAAGCAATGAACCATGTTTCGTTAACTTGCTAGCTTTTGGACAAACCAAATATTGAAGTTTGAATTCGAGAGACAACAAGAAGGGAATGTCTTTTATGCTTTCCGATAGAGATAAAACTGACATATCCAGTGCCGCGGGAATTTCATTCGGTCTTCTTCAACCCGAATTTGTTTACAAATATGGAAACTATAGATTTGATGAGTCATTATCAACTACCATCAACTTTCCTCCAAAGGAAGCATACCGCAAATCTGGCGTGGTGAAAGAATCCGCAGGAAAAGCTAGATGGGGTTGTAGATAGCAAGATCCGAAGCGGTTCTGCTCATCTTTCCCTAAATGTCGCGAAAAACAGCGTGGAAGACGTTTTCCGCGGCGATTTTGGTTGCAATGCGCCACCCTTGCGCACGCGGTTGAAGATTAAGGAGGTCTTCACATCAACTTATTCAAGCAAAGCTAAAGAATAGGCTGCTGAGGTGATCGGAACGTGTACACAGGAGAGCGTTCTAACGCACATCATGGGAAGTACAGTTTCCACGTTGTTTTTTCACAGTGATTAGGAAGAGATGAGCGGAACCACACCGGATCCCTCAATACACAACATCTCCACCTTTTTCCACGGATACCCTCACCACGTCAGATTCGTGGAATGCTGTTTTAAGTGCAACTAGATCTTACGTTTCTAGTCCCATTCGTATTTTCTTCTTAAATCAGAAATATCTGCTTCTATGTTATTAACACTAATTGTTACGCTCAGTAGAATCACCTCACTTGAAAATGGAACGTTACCTGCCTTAAAAATCATGGCAAAACAGAATAAAGACAACGAAATGTCATAAATCACCTACAATCCAGATAGTTCTACAGAAACTATTATATTCAGAATTTTCTTTTTGTTTTCAAAAAATTCGACAATTCTACAAGATTGCAACTATGCGATAGTTCTTTTTCTTGACGGCAAAACGAAACATTTTAAAGTTCCTACCAGCTGCTTCCTAGCTCCATTTTCCATGAAATACGCGAAAGGATAGGTGTATTGTAGCGTATACCGACATTTTGTAAGCAAAGTTGCCGCATTGTGCAGGTATTGCCAGTCAATCCATGTACCATCGTGATCGTTGACCTAAAATACCAAGTGACTCGGTGTTCTTGGAAGTTACGGATATCTCAACAATTAAAACTAACCTTCGCTTCAATTTTCCTCTGGATTTTATCACGGAACTGCTGTTCCAATTTCAGTGATTTGCTGTGATTTTCAAAACGTTCGTAGTAGTGCAGATACTTCTCAAGCGCACGTCTAGCCTTCACATGATTCGCTTCTGCAGCCACGGAAGGATTTTCCTACAAAAAAAAAAACAGCTCCTGGCATCACATCTTATCAGAACTACGTATGAAGCATATTTTGTGAAACAGCTGACGAGGATAAACATCCATTCTTTATACGTTGCCTTTTCCATGAAACTAATTAAGATAGTCCATTTAATATTCAGTTTTGGCGGTTGCATAATACGGAAACCATGACTAACCTTATATCTGCTGCATTCATAGTACTCACTACCATGTGTCTTCCAATCTAAAACAAGTGGGACGAGTGTTGCCGTCAGCTCGAATCTCTTAAGTTGAAAACAAAACGATCCTTAGGAAATCATTCGCATAACTTACCGCCAAAGCACATCCAACAGAAATGATGCTTGCACTTCGCGCACTGCATATGATTACATCCGCCATTTTTTTCAATGCAAGAGTGACATTGAGGGCAATCTTTGGTGTGGGCACTAAATGGAAAAGGGTGATTAGTTGGAGCAAAAAATAAAATAAATAGAAATGCAGAAAACAATAAACGTTATAAATTCTCTGGAACAGAATCATTTTAGAAAGGCCGCAAAACCGTCGTTTTTGAAGACCGTGCGCGACTGGATGTTTCTATGGTTGTTTGAAAAGTCAACGTTGTTCCACTTCAACGTAAGCTTGCTACACCGCGTTTAAAGGCATCACCCCACAAACCAGAGGTGGTACGGATTTCGGGTGGAGTATTCGTATACGGGATCGTATATTATGGAGAGAAGGGTGATTCCGTCCATTTCTTCCTAATTGCCGTAAAAAACGGCCCGGAAGATACGGCTTTGCGCTGCTTTCTACAACGAGTTCGATTGGAGCGCGCCAGCCTTGTGCACGCGCCGCATCTTCCAAGCCGCTTTTTACGGCAACTAGGAAGAAATGGACGGAATCACCCTCCTCTCCGTAGTCTCCCATCCCGTATACGAATACTCCACCTGAAATCCGTACCACCTCAGATTCGTGGGGTGATGCCTTTAAATACTTCCAGCAATTTTTTTTTTAGAATTTCATCGTAGTTCAGTTTTTTTTTATCTTTTCTCACAGAGAACTCACTTTTGGAATAAGAACAACGAAGAAAGAGATATCTCTTTGAAATATTAACAGATAGAAAACTAACAAAGAAACTATCATGATTTTTTAGTTGTAAAAATAACGACTGATCGGTACGATTTTTTCGATTACTGGCCTTTCACTGTGCCTCACAACGCACAACCACATATGTAGAATGATACGTATGATAGATATGTACAACAAGAGGATGAGAAGCAGAAGAAGAAAGAGAAAAGGAAAAGAAAGAGGAAGAAAGGAAAGGAAAGAGAAAGAGGAGGGAGAGAGAGCATAATTTTTATATGCCATATATGATCCAAAAATTGGGAACAGGAGGATTTTTAAGTTTCCAGAACATTAGTAAGCGGTCACTCACAAACATGAACCGCACAAATATTAAGACATGACATTTAAATCGACTCAGTTGCTAATGGAATTACAAAGCCTTTTCATTGCACCTAAGCGAAATTATGAGACTGCATAAACGTGGTGCTGATACTACAATGTGATACCGCCTAGTGCTTGTGAAATACAATCCATTAAAAAATACGATATAGATATCTAGATATTTTATTACTAGATCCATCTCTACCCAATTTGGGTATTAACAAACCCAAACCCCGGTTCTAAATTAGAGTAAAATTATTTGAACGAGATCTTCGTTTTCACCGTAACGTCTGCCAGACCAAATGAATTTTGCTCGCAAGAAAATTACCCCAAAGGCATCAAACCATCACTAATCGAAAAATATCACAAATGTCACCAGGATAAAAGTTGCCATAACTTGCTGACATTGTGATCAGGTATATTCTATTTTTATCGCTAGAAAACGATGTAAGGCCTTACTTCACCATCTCTGCAGAAGACGTGCACAATAAACAGCAAATGTAAGACCACCTAAGTTAAAAGATTAAAGAGATTAATTCCTACATCTTTGAAAAAGTGAATTTCAAAATGCTTAGGACAGTATTCCAGCTGAAGATATTTCGGCAATGATAGAAATCCTGAATTCAAAGCTGATTCTGAATTTGCCTCTTATAAGTTTCGATGAAGTTTTAAGTTACAGGTGCGGTATAAATTTACATTGCTGCGTGCATTATTGTTATCGAAGACATATTTATTTGCTCCAAACAGCCCTGTAAGTGAGCTAAGAGTAATTTATACAGATAATTTTAATTTCCTTAAAAGACATACCTGATGTAGTTAGCGGTTTCGCTATCGTCCGCACATTTTAGCAACCATTGCTTTATAGTTTCGCAGGAAGTGGGAGCATGATAGTCTACGCCACACGCAACGCTGCAAGTAAAGTAATAGATGGTATGCTAGTACTGAAAAAAACTATAGTCCAGATAACATTGACGAATTGAACAACTAACTTCGGTGAGAACTTCCTAGCTCTCCGGACATCAAACTTACCGACGCTATCATACCTTTTCATTCTTAGATAATACGAAGTTGGAAATCAAAGTCAAAGTATCCCTTGTAAGAAAACGACCACTTCAGTCATAAATCAGTACGAAAAACACTTTTGTGTTAAAACAGGAGACATGCTCAAGTTGTTCAAGCCGAATCTTCCAAAGAACGTGTCACTCAGTCTCCCCTATGGGCAAGTCACTTAAGTTGCGAAGAAAAACTGCGTATATAGTACATTTTAATTCTGACTGAAACTGTGAAACACATGTTACTGCAACTTCTTCAGTAAAAAAATGATAGAATTCCTAAAACTATACTGAAGCGCCTGAAACCGTCGCGAAACTTAATTTTGTTCGCCCATAATTATAAAAGAGAAATATTTTGAGCATCGAATATTCTATGTCAACTTTCCAAAAGAATGCACTATCACTAGCGAGATTATCATTTCGCATCTTTGATCGGCCTTTTACTCTGTTTTACGCTCACTATCAGCACTCAGTACAAAATATTGAAGAAAATCAAAAAATCACTATGTATCTTTCTTTAACCGCTGCTGCAAAATAATCGGAACAAGTAAATTAAAATAAAGTTAGGGAAGTAAAAACTCGTAAACTGCGCGCAATGGAAATTGCCGATGACTAACGTTTACCTAATCATCTCCACTTTGTATTTCCTGATTTCATTCTTCAAAGTTCCAACATCTTTTTCATTAGAACCTATAGGTTAACAGAACACTTCTTCCTTTTAGCCTTGTTAATTTAAACAAGTTATGCCAATTCAAACACGGGTTTCCCAAATAGTTCTTGTACTTCTCTCGTTCAAAAGCAGCGAATAACGAAAATGACTATGTTGAGGTCTCTGAAGGCAAATATAAAGTTTGAGTAGTAGATTATGAGTACGAAAATGTCTCTTCGATTCTCTTTAACAGAGGTACATTAGAACGCTCGACTTCACACGAAATATACCACTTCGGTACACTCAGCAACCTGTTCACTGGTTTTAATTGAATAAGCTGCTGAGAACAGCTCACTTATTTTTCACCGCTCGCTCGTAGACGCGACGCATTCTGACGCACCCCGTAGGAACAAAGTGGTTTTTCGCCAGTTTCGTGATATGCTGGTGCCTTTAATATTGTATATAAAAATCTCCGAGTACTCCTACATTGCGCCTAAAAGTCATACAGAAAATGTAATGTCATTTTCGTCTCTTGAAATAAAACGGAATTGATGTCTTGGAAACTCCAGCTTCATCCAAACAACTTTGTATGGCAGCTGTTCATGGACGCTCAATCTCAAAAGCTTACAACATGTCAATCTCTCAATTCGAAGCACCCTATTCGTATTTATCTAGGTCATTCTAGTTTATTTATTGTAGTTTATTCCACTGCACAACAAGACCCTCCGAGGCATCTACTTACATTTCCTCTCTTAGAAAAAAAAAGCTGCTCATCTAGTATGAAAAGCGCAGCAGTCAAAGAGCAGACCATATTTATCCCGTTATGCGGATGTGGTCTTCGCTCAAGAACACAGAATAATAAGCACGTGTCGCCCATAACAAATAACTCAAGAGGCCTGGTAAACAACTCCATAGTGGAAACAAATCATTTAGTTCTCGAAGGCTCTCAAAGCGCTCGAAAGTTCCTTTTCAAGTGGAGAATTTACGAAGCAAGATATGATAACAGATATCGCTAGTTTTCACATGCGGAGTATGTGATTTCAAGAGATATTCAAGAAACCAAAGAACACATAATGTCAGTGGAAGTGAGAAGCAAATTAGGAAATTAGAAGCTGATGAAACGTAGGATGTGGAAAGTGATATCAACTTCGCAATTTATGGAAATGAGATATGTATTATATAACCTACTGGTACTAAAATAAAACCTAACATTTATCCCGTGAGGATGTCATGATTAGAAACAATGCATTTCAGTTTCTACACAGGTCTCCTTTTCTGGAACAGGTAGTCGTGCAACTAAGTTTCCCCTCCCAAAAGAAGGAATGACTTGCACCACTATGTATGCATAAAGTCGTTTGCAAGAAACTAACCAGAACGATGTGTTGCATGAAGAACATGTGACCCGCTTGGGTTTTTTCTCCTTAGATCGTATAACGGTCTGAAAGGTGAAGTGGAATGCTTAAAAATATGATCAGAACAAATAACAGAAATAACAGGAACAACACAACATACTTGACAGTCCTTCCCTACACAAAATTTGAGCTCTGGATGTGAAGAGACATAATCACGGAAAACAAATCGCTCATATCTGAAAGCCATTTGACAACCTTCTGAGTAAAGGAAATAGCTTCTATCCAAAAACAAGAACTAAGAACAAACATACCGCGCTCGAAACTGCGGTTTGTCCAGTATTCGAAGGACAAATTCACTTGGACACAACAAGTTGCAGCTTGAATCCATGCACTCTAGTCGGGACGCAACACCCTCAGAAATCCTAAAAAATTTCGTGCTAAAAGCGTGTTGCTCAAAGGCATCACCCCACGAATCTGAGGTGGTGCGGGTTTCAGGTCGGTTATGCCTATACAGGGTCGCAGATTATGGGGAGGAGGGTGATATGGTCCATTTCTTCCTAACTGCCGTAAAAAAGACGGCGCGGAAGATGCGGCTTCGAGCGTCCCGGGGCGCTATTTTCCACAGCGGGTTCTATTGGAGCACGTCAGCCTTGTGCACGCACCGCATCTTCCGGACCCTTTTTACGGCAATCGGAAGAAATGGACGGAATGAAACTTTTCCCCATAATCTACGAGCCCATACAGGCATAACCCATCTGAAACCCGCACCACCCCTGATTCGTGGGGTGATGCCTTTAACTGAAGATGAATGTCGAACATACAGTAGGTAAGTAAAAACTTAAAACTTACTTAGCTTCAATATGTAGACGCCAACACACAGCACAAAATGCATGGCCACAGGACAAGGCACGCATTTCTAGAATACCTTCTTCTGCACAAACCGCACAGTAGGAAAGACCAGAGTTTGCTCGCAAAACAGTAGCGGACCCGGGAGGTAGGATGCCACTCTTGCGGAGAGTACCCGCTTCATCACTTGCCAGAAGAGAAACGATCTGAAGAAAGAAAAATAATAAAGATGAAGAATTTCTGATTATAAAATTGCAAATTTGACAATTAGTGGTGAACTACAAAAACAATCAAGATCACTTCTAACACGATAGCTATAAAAGACATCGCTAAAAATGTTTTCTATTCTGTAGATTCGAGCAGTATTTCATATTTCCAGTCACTCTATGTTACGCGTATTCTACTCCTTCTTCTGAGATTCCTTTAATCTCAACTTGACAAGTGCTTCCTTATTTACTTCCAAGTATTTCAGTGGAAAAGCTACATAGGTTACTGCTACCACGTAAGTGGAACACGCCACAAAAAATGTGGCCCTCCTTCCTGTTTCCTGCATTTCATCTTCTCATCTTCATAACCTTGACGAGTACTCCACAAGAAAATATGAAAGAAGAGAATCAGTTTCAATATTCATAAGTTGTTTCATTCGCCATCATTTCACTTGACTACCATGCGCCGCATCCTGCATCCTGGTGTACAGATGACCCCAGACATATGAGAAATAGCGAGAAACCATTCTTTCACAAGACAATGAAGGAAAGCAAGAAACTACTCCTTCACAAAAATAGAAAATCAGTGATAGACATTCTTTAAGTACCTGGTACCGTACCTTATTTACGTCCCAATCGTTCGCATGTAATAGCATGCGAGCCAGAGTGGGCGAGACTACCGCTTTTTCCGCCAATGAGGCAACACTTTCGTTTAACACACGTTCAACCTGCAATAAATCACTGGTAATATCGAGAAGAAAGTTTCTCGTAAAATCATTAACGATAAGGCGAACTACTAGTGTGAATGAATAGATCTCAAAAATGGGAAATACCTGAAAGACATTAAGGCACTCAAATTCTGCATCCTCAGATTCAACTTTTTTCATCTCCTCAACATCTGGATTCATGTCATCATCATAATCATTGTAATAGTCTGGAAAGGTCGGATTCATTAGAAGGATGGAATTATAACGATTTCTCTTCAGTTATATACATAGATGCGATGGTCGGAGCCGGTGCTCTGACCCGTTCACTTTTTTGAATGGTTGGGGAAGGGACCTCCTTCACTTTTAAACGGTCGGCGAAATTACCCTCTTCACTTTCGGACGGTTACCGAAAGGACCTCCTTCAACTGAGCTGCACCACATAAGCTAAACCCCATTCTCCCGAGGAGGGTCCGGCTTCGCCCTATCGCACATATGGTTGTATATGGAATAAATCTGCTATTTACAAATATCAGTACGTTTTTGAACTAATTTCCAAGATTGAAAAAAATACTTGAAGGGCACAAACAAGAAAGTAGACAAGAAAAGAAAGCATATGCAAAGCGTCGCATTGTTAATTTTAAAATAAGAATTATATCACATCAATAGCATAACAGTGTGATATGGTTCCAGTGTCTAAGAAGCAGAACAAGAGCAATAATATCCGAAAAATGTTTAGCTCGAGCGAAAAGCTCTTTTCTAAAAGCATTTAAGCGTAAAATCCGTCATGTTTGCGTACAAACAAGAACAAACGAGTGAAAGATTCGCAACTAACCGTCTATATCATCGTCGGCCGAATCATACATATCATCACCGTCCATGGCGGATTCTGAATCGACGATACGAAGCAGGAAGTAGCGTGGAGCCGCACAGAACGCAATGCGCGCACTGCGCTCACTGAACAGATGAAAAATCAATAACGCGGTGACGACAGCGCGCGCATGTGCCCTGACGACGGCTGGCAACGTGACGCGGTGGTGAAAAACAGCGGAACGGCGACGGAGCGACGGAACGACGTCGACAGCGACAACGAGACTGTCCAGAGCGCCTGGGAGGACGTTGGACCCGTCGTGTCGTAGTGAGTGTGTTAGTGCCAGTGCGCGCCATGCACTTATCACTCGTTCACAGGCGTCAAACATTGATTGAGAGTGGTGAACTTGAATTCGAATAGACACAACGTGTTGACGCTAACATTTTGATGTGTGCTTTTTTTTCGCGATCATTGGTTCGAAGAGGAACGTTTCTCCCATTATTGATTGCCGGAGGTCATGCCGGAGATATGTGAGCGCTGAGATGAGTTCGCAATTAGAACTCGATAATAATTTCACTTGCTTTACCTCCTGCATAGCCCTCCTTTCAGCTCCATATCAAATTCTGATGAAATTGACTTCCGGCATTCTCAAACAGATGAAATTGACAACACCGGAGCGATTCGGGTGGTTTTCACGATAACAAGTAAACTTCAATTATATCAGCTTCCCCTACAAATCAAAAACTGGAATGAATATGAGTAAGGGATCTAAAAGTGATAAATGTTTAGAATTTGTTTCCTTCTTATCTTGCAAAATTGCACTGAACGATAATATTCCTTACTATAGAGTTTATTCAGAGGAATTGGCGGAAGTAAGTCGTTTTGCTTTTACAGGTGCAATTTTCATTTTTTTTCTTCGATTAAAAACCTACTTCATTCTA
This sequence comes from Necator americanus, assembly GCF_031761385.1. NCBI lineage: Eukaryota > Metazoa > Nematoda > Chromadorea > Rhabditida > Ancylostomatidae > Necator > Necator americanus. Next base: position 25,155,202 of record NC_087374.1, read on the forward strand.
CCAAGCGGGATAAAAAAAACTATTCAACAGACAGCAGAGTGTTGATAATACGGGTGATGGCAGTGACGTTACATTAGATTACGACTAAGAAGAAAAAAACAACCAGGAAATCGCGAATCAATCAATGACTAACAAATCAGGTGGATTGGTCGAGTCACTCGTAAGTAGTTCTCACTCAAAAATAAAAAAAAAACTATAAATAAATAAATGAACAAAAATAACCAGAACCGCTTCGTCAACCTCACGGGCAAATTCAAGGATATTTTTAATGTTGTTGAGATAACCTCTACGAAGTTATTAAAGGCATCACTCCACGAATCTGCGGTGGTGCGGATTTCAGGTGGAGTATTCGTATACGGGATGGGAGACTATGGAGAGGGAATGATTCCGTCCATTTCTTCCTAATTGCCGTAAAAAACGGCCCGGAAGATGCAGCGCCGCACAAGTCTGGCGCGCTCCAGTCGAACTTCCTGCAGAAAATAGTGCGCAAAACCCCTGAAGCCGTATCTTCCAGGCCGTTTTTTTACGGCAATTAGGAAGAAATGAACGGAATCACCTCCCTCTCCATAGTCTCCCATCCCGTATACGAATACACCACCTGAAATCCGTAACACCTCAGATTCGTGGAGTGATGCCTTTAAGGACAAGGTGGTCGATTTTATTTTGGGCTTATTATTGGCTCGCTTTACGTTTGTACAGTGGAGCAGTGATGGAATATAATACGTAGTCGGCGCTTTATTTGTCCAACCAGGTGAGTGCGGTGCGTTTTTGATCGGAACAGTTCGCAGAGAAGAGGAGGTGAGCAGTATGTGGGCGAAACTGAGAAAGAGCGACTGTTGCGGCGGACGCGTTGCGTCCACTCGGCGGAACGAATTTAATCAAGTCAATTTCAGTCAGTCAAATCAATTTTTCATCAAGGCTGTACAAATGCACTGCGTCACTGTTGGCAACTAATTCGTGGCAGTCGAATAAAATAGGGTCAGAAATAATCACCATTGCATTGACTGAACTGGAGAATAAGGCGATATTTCGAAGAAGGTCCCAAGTATAAAATGATTCCTAGTATGAGCATTGCGAAATATTGGATATCATGCAATAGAAGCAGCAAAGTCAAGTCGCTTTACCAGTTTTAATCTCAATAAGCATTACTCTTTGATTACAGTTCAATTTGAAATTAGCGGTCCCACATGCAAACAGAAAGATGTTGCTTCACTTCTTTCATTGTTTGCTATTTAGGAACTGTTGGTGAGCGTTGAGTTAATCTTGCAATTAAAGGCATCACCCCACAAATCTGAGGTGGTAAGGATTTCAGGTGGAGTATACGGGATCGTATATTATGGAGAGAGGGATGGTCCTGTCCATTTCTTCCTAATTGCCGTAAAAAAACGGCCCGGAAGATACGGCTTCGAGCGTCCCGGCCTTCCGCGCTATTTTCTACAACGAGGTCGATTGGAGCGCGCCAGCCTTGTGCACACTCCGCATTTTCCGGGCCGTTTTTTTACGGCAATTAGGAAGAATTGGACGGAATCACCCCCTCTCCATAACCTACTATCCCGTATGCGAATACTCCACCTGAAATCCGTGCCACCTCAGATTCGCGGGGTGATGCCTTTAAATTGATACTGGACAAAGCATGAGCAGCAGGATTTAAAAAGACACTGACCAATTTCGTTTGGAGAATACACGTGAAAAATCTGAGTTTAGGATAAAATGGTAGTAGATCTTCTGTAGTGATGTCTAGGCATAAAAATATTTAAATACTGAGTTCGCGATCGACGAGCAGTTAGTGGAACTTCCAGGAAAAAACAACAGATGTTGCTCAGAACGATTTCTAAATGAGGCGGAGGAGGAGTCTCGACACCTCACTTCGGGGAATAGCTGAATTCATAGAATCTACTCGAGAAGGCGGAGCTTTCATTGATGTTGTGACGTTCGCATCTGGTTGAGTCAATAAAGAATGTAGCTGTCGACGTCTTATTGACATCTACGGAAGTTTTCATGGGAAAAGGATGACGATAGGGCACTGCGTAGCTTGTGACATTAGATTATTTCAAAAATCATGCATGTTTTTTGATTCGACAAGCTAAAGTAATTTTCACACGGACAATTGAATTTCGGAGGAAGGGCGTTGAAAGTCTGTCAGGAAAGTGGATGGGGATTGTGGAAAATAAAAAAGCATGTTTCACCCTCAAAAAGGTTTTGTTTATCTTAATTTTGAAAAATAAAGCAAGTATGGAATTACCTACTAGTTATTGTAAGATGAAGATGACTCCGTATTTCATCACAACAGGGGTAGGCAACAGAGAATAGCTATGGGATTAGGAATACCTTCGAGCAGCGAGATCTCATCGAGGACAAGGAAACTACACAACTCGGACACGCAACGAAATTACAGGCGTGGCGAAGCCTGAGGGATCAAAGCTGAATGCGCATAATTCAGTCCTCATGCCATAACAGTAGACCACACAATAACAAGTCAATCGCCTTGTCTTCCGAGGGTGAGAAGAGTGAACAACGAGCTTCAACGCACCACTGAGCACATATCCGGATCATCGACCACCTACGCTGTGTTAAGTAACAAGTACTTCCGACAAGTGATATAAAAATAGCAATACGAAAGGAACATCATCGTTAGAGCTCCCGCGTTCATATCTGAGGTAATTTCGAGGTAAATAGGCTATAGTTGAGATCTGAGATCTTTGTAAACAATACTCCGGATGTATGATAAAAGTGGATAAAGTACGTCTGGAGTTGACCAATCCGCTTGGGATGCGCCACTGCGTTCAATTCAATTTAGGATTCCGGGAATAACTGAAGAATACGGGAATGGCCCAAAACTAATAAAATTTGATATTAATCGCCATAGTTTTCGTCTTCTTTTGGCAAATAGCATAAAATCAGAGTAGAATTAAAAAATTGAGAAAAAAAAAAACTTCTGAAGGAAGTAACAATGCAGTAACAATAATAATAATGAAAGTAACAGTAACAATGGAACAAGCTTGTGTCAATGGTAACCTAATTATTTGTGTAATTACTATGTTTGTCGCGTTTTTAAACTCAAATCTCGTTAATCGCCGCCCATGTCGATACGTGGAAGCAGACCATAGTTCTTGTTAACCACCAGTGTTGGACACAATGTGCATCCACTATTAGAGGATAACGTTAACAACTAAAGCACAAACATCAACTGATATAGCGGAGCCGATAGAGCCTACTTCTAGTTCAGCTGGTTGCACTTGCAGTGAAACCATAGGCTGGATCCATTTGGACAGCTTCGATGAATGAGATCCTGCCGCCTTTCGTTTACGCACAAAAAATCAAATCAAATCCACCAAAAATGAGGTCAAAGGTCAAAAGATCAAATCGAAAAATCTTAATTTCGCAAAAATCACGCTAATTAGCACATTTTTTCGTCTAAGTTCAGCATTTTAGTGTATTGATACGTGTCCACAAGAAATTTAATTCAGTTGTGATTAGAGGCGTACATTTCTACTTTGCAAATCTTGCAGTGAGGAAAATTTAACAAAAATTCGAGTTAGCAGCGTAATTTGAGACCTGCTTGGTTGACATCGGTATAGGAATGGATGAGGCTAAAGGTAGTTCATACGACGTTCATACGAGAACGTTCTCCTCAAACGACCGTCATACTAATGGGAGAAGGTTGATCTGTACGAAATCCTAGATAGAAACTTTTGGTGGAACTTAAAAAACCAAAACGCTATAACAAATAGTGAGGTCAGATAGCAACGTTATAACATATTCTGCCAACATTTTCCGGGAATTTCCGCTTTGAAGAGTTTTCTAATGCTATTCTGTGTATGAAACATCTCTTGACAACGGACAGTTTCTCATTCCTCCTTTTCACTCGGCATCGGAGAGAGCGTTTTACGAATTTGTCAGCTCACTTCGTAACAGAGCTTCCTTGAGATTTTTTTTTGATTTTCAGAACTCCATCTCGGCATTTTCTTGTACGTGTCCAAGTGGTGGAGGGTTCTTTACGGCAGTACAACAGCAATATATGTAGCTTCTAGGTTTGGATTAGAAAAAAGTTTAACATACCTTATTGCTACTTGTACTCCTGTCCTTTTTTTTTTATAAAATATATGTCAAGTTGTGCTTGATTATGGTCAGCTATCGATAACATTAGCTCATCTCTTCATGCTCTGCACCACAAATCTTCAGTTGTTATGGATGTAAAAATCAAATATGTACAAAATGTATCTATGCGAATATATAAACAAGAACTAAAAGCTGATCGATAGCAACTTGTAGGCAAGTGTTGGCTCTTTTCTGTTTTTCCCGTAACCCAGTAATCTCCGCTAAGTAGAATTAGTGAGTGATCGGACTGAAGATTACTAGAAGATTCTGCGTATACAAGTATCATCACATCTGGAGCTCCAGCGACCCAATTAGAGTAAGATATCTTTGGGGAAATAGTAGTTTGTTAGCGATCTATGCTCCTACATATGTATTTAGGAACAGATCAGGACAGCTCCTAGACTTTTTCACCAAAGAGGAAAGAGGACATCTTTGCAAAATAATTTTTTTCAAATCAGTTTTTGTAGATAAGGAAACAATAATATGTGGTAATAACAATAGTTTGAAATTTTTTAGGACTGAAAATATTACATTATTAGTTGTAGATAGAATGCACATTTAACAAAAAAATTTCATCCCTAACCAAAAACAGCCAGTCCATAATAAATATGGATAGAGGAATACTACCTTGGAGATTGTCAACAATTTTAAGCAAAAAAGTAGGAAGAGTAAAGTAAATGGTGAAAGAAAAGTCTTCAAAACATTGATAACTGGCCAAATGATCTCGAGCAAGTTTATTTGTTAACCGGGGAAGGCATTCGGATATTGTAGGATTAGTTTCACTTGAGGATTCCAGATATTTTGCATGCAGCTCTTGCGAACTCAAATATTCCTCTCAAAATCTAGCAGAAGAACTCATTTCAAGTTTAAGTTCTTAATCTTTTTCCAGGATGTGTCATCGATGTACCTCTGATCATTTTTTCAAACTCTCACTCTGACCTCTGATTTTTTTTTCAAAGTGAAGTCCTTTCTCTCCTTTCCCATCTTTTGCCGAGCGTTCTCCTTTCCGGGTTCGTAAATTTCCTTCTAAAATAGCAAACGTCTACCGGAACCTGAACGCTAATTGATTCAGCTAATTCCGTGTCCTGAAAACTAAGCTTGAGCTTCACCAAGCAATGGATGTCAGCACTCAGACAATATTAAGATTTACAGTCTTTAACAGATGAAACGCTTCAAACCGGTGCTGATCCATTTAGCGTGGGAGCAGACGATTCTGAGAGCTGTCATGTAGAAGTGCCAAGATGACCATTTTGGAGCTCGCAATCTTTCGCGCTAGGTTGAAGTCACAAGGCTTCACAAGCGTAAACCGTGCTGCCAGACTCTCAAGTATGGAGAAGTTATGTGGACTATACGGAAATCTTAACCTGAACGTCGTTTTTTGGTTTGTTTAGAGCGATGGCGATTCATATAATAAAAATCTAGAGACAGCATTAGAGACGGCATCGTTCTATGTTCAGTTCACCGATAAGTAGCGATAAATTCGCCTCTCGAGTCCCTATGGGTTAAAGACACGCAAGATACATGATTCCAGAACCTGTTCCTGTCTATGAAACCCTGGTCCTTTAACGAATTCTTTATGATTAGTTCTATATTCTCCAAGTTTGCAAAGTCAGAATTCATCTATGCAGTGTGCATAGCAAACAATTATTTTTCTCCATGAATACCTTGTTTTTTTCTATTAAAAAATACTTGAAGTGACGATAATTTGCAAGAAGATTCAGAACTCAAAACAACTCATTTCTAACTAAACTGGCGCATTCTCTCTAAGGAAGAATTAAGGAAGAATACATTCGGAAGTTTTAAGAAAGAATTATTCAAAAACACAAGAAATCCGTGTTCCGTCATTATTCAAGCTCTCAGAAAGATTCAGAAATTGTTGTTTAAACAACTCTGTCATTTTTTGTACTTAAGCGAAAGAAAAATAAAGGCAGAGATATAGCCGTATGTTTTATTTCAGCTTCAAATTGTAGTATCAATTTGAAGGTATCACCCACGAATCTGAGGTGGTGCAGATTTCAGGTAGAGTATTCGTATACGGGATTGGAGACTACGGAGAGGGAGATTCCGTCCATTTCTTGCTAATTGCCGTAAAAAACGGCCCGGAAGATGCGGCGCCGCACAAGACTGGCGCGCTCCAATCGAACCTCTTGTACAAAATGGTCCGCCAAAACGAATGAAGCCGTATCTTCCGGGCCGCTTTTTACGGCAGTTAGAAGAAATGGACGGAATTACCCCCTCTCCGTAATCTCCCATCCTGTATACGAATACTCCACCTGAAATCTGCACCACCTCAGATTCGTGGGGTGATGCCTTTAAAGAGTGACGTAGGGTGTCTTAAAGCTGGTAGTCGTTCTGAGCTCGAGCTTACTCTTTATGCGATAGAAGCTTGTTTGTGACAAATATGACTGCCTGGCCACGGATCAAGGAAATTAATCGTGGATGAATTGTGGACGAGATGTGGCGTCACGGCAGCAACGCCATATGGGAGTAGCCAACGAACTCCATAGAAGAAACTCTGGATAGCTACATTTTCTATTGGATCACTCTGTTAGAGGACAGAGTAGGATTAACCGAATTCTTTCTTTCATGGCCAGCCGCGCAAGAATGACATAGGGAAATGTCCTGTAAACGAGCGATCACGATGCTCCGACTCACACATATGAAATATTTATTTGAAGAGAAATAAGAAAACAACACAATAGGAGCACTTTTTAGCACACCCACACTAAGGCTTCCAAACAATACTGAGTATCAGTTGTGAGATGCGCAATGGAGAAAGTCATTAATAACAGATGTATACAGCGACAGAGTTCATCAACACATAGAAATCTGCAACAGAAATAGAAAAAATCTGGTTTTATAACATAGCTGCAGCGCTTATTTCTTCAGGAATATCTAATTAAAAACAAAAGGAAATTTTGAAAAAGGTTGTAGGAGGAATAGTGGAAGGGACTAAATCACGACACAAAGCAAACTCAAAGTGTACTACTGCAGAAAAAAAAGAGGTAGAGAACTTCTAAAAGTTGGACGAGAATCTTCGTCTGATATGTTATAGTAAAGCAACATCGTCAAATTCTTTCCTTGTTACAACAACAAATTGGGCAAGAAAAAGTGAATCAGGAGGAGCATTCATTTTTAGGCGCAATCTCATTGTGTTAGTCGAAATATGACCTAAAATAACGTAGTTTTAGGATCTTGACTCAGTGTAATCAAATTATTCACGGAATAAAGGCGGGTGCAGAAATAAAACACTGAGAAATAGCTCTAAGTTTCAAAAGCAAAACTAAACGGCTTACTCAACGTCTCAGCGTCCATTACAAAATACCACTCCCAACACGATGACGACGACTCATCGGGAGTCAATGCGAAGTGAAAATCTCCCAAGAGATCATGTAAGCTATAAAACATTGAGCTATACAATTATATGGCTAAATGCTGAAAATTGACTAAAAAGAGGAAGAGAACAAAATTTTTGTTAACTCATGAAGGAACATTATTGTCTCACCTCGCGTCACGCACTGAACAGTCTGATATAACTCTTCGAAGTAGACGAAGAGGAAGCGCACATCCACCAGGAGAAGATTGTGTAATTGGTTGATAACTGACAGACACTGTGTAGACACAAAGAACCTTAAATATTTGTGGTTCAGCTTTCAGTTTTCGAACACTAAAAGTGGTGGCCGATGGACACAGGTACTTATAGAGATGACATGATACAATGCATACAGGATATACAGGATACAAAGGTTAGAAACAGGAAAATCACCAAAAATGGCATTTTAACATCTGATGGAATATGAAATACAAAGTGAAAATGGGCCAGTGAAGAGTTAGAGTTAATACTTCTCCTATATAGGATTTAATAGATATGTTGCATCACCCTTTGTAAGTCCTCACCGTTTGAGGTAGCATTTAAAATGCGTGTTATGTGTTTATAAAAATTAACAGGAGCAAAAACCTATTCCTGTTGATATTTCAAGATCTGCTTCAAATATTTCAGATTTGTTTCAAAAAAAACGTTCTCTGTATTTTCATCGAATCATTTCTAAATAAACTTGAAGATTTTCTTGCTGTGTGCACACCTGATTACTAGAGGCACAGTGCAACCAATTAGTGTAGAAATCTTCATAAACTCATTAGTTTACTCCTGCTAGTTCTTGGGTTTTTTTTTCCGCTGTACTGTAGTTATTCTCTTTATATTTGATGATTTTCAGTAATAACGTTTTAGCTCTCCTTTCGGTTATATTTCTAATACAGCAACATGCGACTCGAGAAGTAAAAACTCCTGCACTCAACACATTGTGATTTTTTTTATTCGTTTACCTTCATTCACCATTTGCTTTGATACTTTCACACGACGAGTCAAGACCAACCAAGTTCTGTCACTGAGTTCAGTTCGTCAGATTTGTTTAAACTAAAATGTGTCTGGAATAATGTAGGACTTTCTAGTATGATCCAGCAGAGCATGAACATCAGCCGATCACTTTGGCTCATTAATTCGTTGCAGATGAAAGAAGAAAAACCTAGGACGCAACCGGCAGTTTCATCTGAAATATCTTAATTTGTAACCTAGTCCCACATTTACGGCAAACAACGCTAATACAAACACAACTACGTTAAAATTTCAATATGATGGATGTATACTCTGAGCTACAGCTAAGAGGTACACGACGTAACCAAGAAGCTGCGAATTCTAGAATCATTTTCTGTGACAGGTTCTGGCTTCATGAATAAACGCTGGATATTGTGGTTTTGATGACATAATTTATTATATAACCATGAGATTCAAGAGTCTGATGGGAAACGTATCATCTTACACTCAAGTCATCCTAGAATTTTTCAATAAACCATAACAGAGGAAAAATTCGTAGGGGAACTCACCACCGCTGACTTCCCGCTGTGAACCATATTGACAATTCTGCTAAGTATGGGTGTGGGAATATCTCCAAAAAGAGTTGTTCTCACAGAAATCTATAAATGCTCTCTTACACCTCCACTGCGCAGAGTAGGTGGAACTGTTAACTGTTTATTTAACGAGCAGGGAAGGGAAAAATACCTCATCTGGTTGACATGAAGAAACGCGAAGTATGTGCACTGGTGAAACAGCGCGACCAAAATTCACCTCGCAGCGCTGATCGCATCTCAGTTTCTGCTCAACAACGTCTCGAACAAATGATTTCAAAACATTGTCCCAATCGGATATTATACCGATTACATTGATGAGGTGTTTATGAGCCTACAAATGAGACATAAGCATAATACGTAAATAATAAAGGAAGAATTTCGCAGCAACGGTCACCTACCTCATCGGTCAACTGAGGAGCGAGTTCATTGCTTAGAGCGTTCGATTTGTTAGAGTTGACCTAAAATTTTCTTCAATTAGCTTCGTCGCTTATGAAAGAATTACATAATATACATACAGTTTCAAAGAAATCAAAGGAAATACGGTAAAGAATGTGTAGTGAGTAAAGCGAATCTCACCAACTTCTCCAAAAAAGCAGAAACCGTCAAATCAAAACATGCACTTCTCGAGGATGGCTTTGTCGTCAAAGAATTCACATCAAACCCGTTTTGAATAAATTCGAACAACTAAAACAGAGAAAAAGTATGCGGTGAATGCTTTGAAAAATGATGTCAAGAGAAACATCTGAAGCTTCCAGCCTTTTCCACATTTTCGTGCACCGCTGGGTAATATGTTGAAGGATACTGAGAGGATATCGGTAGTAGGGAGCGGGAAAACAAGAACCCTCCATGCAAACGTCGCCAAAATGATCCCTGCACACATGCAGTGCTCACCGTCCCATTTTTCGAGAATGTGCTGCATAATACAGACGAGTCAAAACGACTTTAAGTTCGGTGCACTTGCGTAAGCGACCGCGTTCGAGGGAGGCGTAGCGTTTGGAACAGAGACGAATCCCCGGCAGCATCAATCATCGCTGCAGTCTCTGCAGTGAAGATAGGAATGGTCTAACTCTGATCCCAGCCGCTAGCTCCATTGCGCCGCTTCGAACGCTGCCGCTTACACAACTTCAGTGAGTTCTAGGTTTTTTTGACCTGACTGTAACCATCATTTGCTGCGAATGAAGTCGACCCATTGTGAGTGATTGCTTGCGAAGATTTTAACGTTACACCAGGTGAGTGCAGTGAAATTACAAATAGTTCCCCGACCTTATATGTAAATCATACTGCTGCTTACATATCGAGGATTTTTCTGCATTGCGGCGATATGACAGTGGTCCACACTAACTCCGAAATAATCGAATGGAATATTTTCTTGCCCAAAAGGAACACCTACAACAAAACAAAACAGTGGATTCCAAAAGTAAAGCATTCGAGTTCAGGGCTCATAGATTGAAGGAACAAATTACCGCATTTGATAAACGCCAGCTTTTGACAATGCGCACCATATCGCATGCAGTATAGAAACTGTTTGAGATTGAAGGGCGAAGATGGCGCGAAGAAAACCTCCGGAACAGGACATAAAGCGATAAATTGGTAGAGCAGCCTGAAGTAATCGTTGCTTGAATTCGTTCGTAATGTTCGCAGTGCTTAATGCGCAGACAGACCTGCACTTCCAGTGAGCAGCAGAGCAATGGGATATTGGTTCGAACCAGTCACCAGTAGCAAGATCGGACTCAACAAGCTGCGAAGCGAGTGACGAGGATAGCTCCTCCAATTTTTGTGGTCTTGACAAGTTCACATTTCCGATTATATGGACGTTTTCTACAAGATCCTGAAAAAAAGCGAGGAAGGTGAAAACAATCAAATATCTACTTGGATAAAATATGGAGATTTGCCTGTCCTTCAGCTCACCTAGTAAGAGAGGGTGGAGATGGGTAAGGGCACACAAGATGACAAAAACGAGAACGTTATTTCAACGAGCAAGAAAGCGTAAGAAAAGTGAGAAAGAGTAGGAAGGAGAACAATGGAAATTTTTCAACAACTCCGAATTTGATCTACTGACAGCAGTGCCAGGCATGAGTCGACTTAACTCTAGTGACAGAAATAGGTGCTATAAGGAGGAGGCGGACCCTCGTCAATTGAAGGGGGCCTTGTTCACGGGATGCTGATCAGGTCATTAAGATCCCTTCCTAACTACCCAAAAGTGAAATGGGGTCGACGCACCTGCTCTGAGTATCGCATGTATGGTGACAACGCTCGTAACCATTTTGGGCTCCGTTGTTGCCATACTCACGTACGGAATAATGCGTAAATCTGCTACTAAATGCAAAAAAAAATTCCAAAGAATAAGGAAAAAGAGCAGCGGAAATTAAACGGCGCACAGGCGTCAGTCTAGAAGACAAAGAAATGATTACAATTCTGAATGTTTTTTCTCAGGCGTACACCTTCTTCCTTGGAGAAAAGCCGCACAACCGGCCGGTTTGAAATACTTCGAGGAAAATTTCTTTGTACTGGTTAGGCATAATGCACTCGAAAGGTGTCTGGCTCTTCTACCGATACTCTTATGTCTAACCACAATGCAACTTATTCAGTCAATTTTAAAGAGTTGAGAAATGTTGCAGAGAAGAGAAAAGCTATTAAATGTCTAGACGAATGCCTAATTGTTTCATTTGGGGTTGATTCCGCCCTGGTGATATTGTTGTAGACGTCTGCTAAGTTAGTCAATATGAGGCCACCACTTGTCATCAAATTCTCCAGTTCCTACGCGGTATTGGGAAGATCTGCAGTGGACGAAACAGACGCATGCACCACACGCATGAGAATATGATCGGCTTTGACCCAGACTTTAGAACCATGTGTACTTCGCAAGCAAGAGGAAAATGTACTCAGCATTGCCAGAAGTTTAATCCAAAAGATGTTGCTATGAGCTTCTTATATCATACAAGAAAGGAAGAAGGGCCTCTATCTTATGATCGATCGAAGATCAGGGAGACTCGCATTTACTAAACAAAGTGATTCAGATGGGAAGAGCATGCGTGACAGGTCTCACAGACAATCGTTAAGCAAGAACAGTGAAAAATTGGATGCCACCATTTAGAAAACGCACAGTTGAAAAACTCCGACCTCAGTGGTCAAATTTCTTCACGAAGTTCTTGAGAACACATTTTTATGATCTTTGTGTTTATGATCGCGAGAGGAGCAACTTTCACTGTGCAGCCGTTACAAGAGATTGGAAGAAATGTGAGAATTAGAGGCGCTTTCTCGAGCAAATCGAATAGGAAGACGGGTGACAGATGATGTGGCTCGATTGTTTAATTGGCTGTTGTTGGAAGGTATAAAAGAAACAATCAGTAAATAGTCCCTACCTTGATTATATCAAGTCTCTTCTTTTTTTCTGCAACAGACCTCAGCACGCGGATGGTCACTTTATAAGAAAGTTCGGCATAACTTAGTGCAGTAACTAGCAGCTCGTCCTCGAACAGAAGGAAAATGATACAGTAGCAATGATACTCAGGAAAGCAACATAATTCTCCAGATTATCAAAAAAGATAGTGTCTGGCGTTGATCAATCCGCTTGGGAGCTTGAGCCCCACGTTCACTTCAATTCAGAATCATTTGGAGTTTACGAAAAACTGGTTTACGTGAAACTGGCTTATACAATGATTTGCGGGGGCTAGCGGATGTGTCAAGTCAGTGTTTTTCCCGTCTCAGATTAGTCTAACACCAATTTATCGATTCCGGATGAATGAAAGCCTTGGTTGGCAGCAGGGCGGATTCAAATCTCCGATCGATCGTGCAGGGAGCGGAGCTTGTAACCGACTGTGCTATACCCACCCTCCAAATTGTTATTAGAAAAAATGATTGGCTGTATCATATCAATAGAACTTGCGCTGCCACAGTAAAATGATATGTAAAGGCAAGTTTTGACCCTTTTTTTTTTGAAGAATAAAAGTATGGAGATCACAATTATTTTAAAACTGGAACTGGTGGATCTTAAAACATAAACTAGTAAATGTCTAGGTAAAAAAAGGAACAAAAAGAAGAACGCACATCCGTTAAAAACACATCTTTCTCGCGAATAATTTTTAGGAAATTGAGGGAATCAGAGAGACTCGATTCATGCGCATGTGCGCGTAGTTCATCCACTGAGCACTCTTGGCCACTGAATCCGGTTCTGTATAGGGGAAATCCGTTCGAATGTACACCTGGAAAGAGGATTTCAACATCTTTTAAACATGGAACTGGAATGAAGGCCTAATTTCAAGCCAGGTTACCAAGGGAATAGTATGGAAAATATTCCAAAAATCGAACTTTATGTATAGCGAACAACAGCAACTGATGTTATAGAAAACTCTGCAGAATTTACCGGTGTCGTTTTTTTCCTTTGCTCCCAAACAACTTGAGGTTTTTTCTGATGGCGCAACAACTGGACTTGGTGGGCTAGCTACTTTTTCTGGAGTAGTGATCGGCTGACGGAAGGGTAGCTGCAAATGATGCTACAGAATCCCCCAGAGGGCAAATCTAGAGAAACCAGAACATATTTAGATAGTTTCTTGTTCGTATCACCTTGTTTGCAATGCCACTTTCTTTCAACAACTTCTTGAGCAGACTAGAACCGACCACACGATATTGCCGCTGCTCATTCTACAAAGTAGAAGTCTATTATGAAACAGAATCATTAATTGTACTTAATATATGCGGCGAAAATTAAAAATCAAAGAAATGATTACGTCTGCGCTAGTTTGCTCCTTTTCACGCATACATACTATCATCTTACGTCGGTCACAGAACTCTTCTGTGGAGTTGACGAAATGAGCTCTGCAACATCGTAGTGATACAACGACTTCTTCGAATAACTATTTCACACTATACTGGAAACTATGTACACATATGAGAGACCTTTCTAAACGCCAGACTAAGAGTTAGAAAAAGAAGATAACTGTCACGCCACGGTTTTAAATGTTATAAGTCAATGGCGCGTTCAAAAGCAGCGTATCATGATTTTGACGTGGTGTGGAACACACCACGAAAGCGTCGAGTTCATTAGATAGTAGACTGAGGGACCCAGCGTGGCTTCGCTCATCTTTTCTTATCGTCGCAACAAAAAAAGGAAACCGCTCTAATTCCTACCAGGTACATTGGGACGCGCTTTTAGTTACACGTTCCGACCGCGTGCACAAGGGTGGCGCATTGCAACTAAAATCGTCGTAAAAAAACAGCGTCTTTACGTTGTCGTTTTTACGGCGATTAAGGGAAGATGAGCGGAGCAACGCTGGGTTTCGCAATTTACTCGAACTCTATGCTTCCGCTGTGGATTACGGACCACGTCAAAATCGTGATGCGCTGCCTTTGATGTAGTACCGTAGCACTGTGGGGTATATTATTACGTTCATCTCTAAGACGTTAGGTGACAACAATTTAAGACGTACAGGGAAATTCTTATACTTAAATAGCAGAAAAGAAGCGATCTTTAGCACACGCATCAATGCTCACATAGATTAAACACATGCTCAGAGCAGTAGCAGTGACCAAAAAAGAGTAAAGTTTTCCCATCTACGTCCATTTTCCATTTTCTTTTTCTTTCATTTTTTTAGCATTGCTCGAAAGGGTGTACTGATTAAAAATAAGTTTACGGTTAATTTTTGACTATCCGGCTGCGCTGGCTTTTCTTGGGCACTCCTCTTGTCACAAATCATATACTCTCTTCAAAATAATTACCAAATTCATACAAGAGCATACGAGAACATCAGTAGGCGAGACTTGATCAAACCTAGGTATTAACAATTAGGAACCGACTAAATCGATATTTTCTATCAGAGTTTCTATCGTACTCGTAATCAGCGTACGCGGAAAACTAGACTAGAAATGATTTGCTTTGCCTGGAAAAAAGGTAGATATTTGCGCTGCAGTTATCATATTAGTAATCACATTCAAAGTATGAAAAGGCATTAGTTAACACAGTTAACAGGTTTAGGGAGAAGTCGCATAAAAATACAATAGATAAATCCTTCTTCTTTCTTCTTCTTAAATCTTAAACTTGCGGAAGAACATTGGGAAAAAAGGCTTACGTGAACATTTTGGCAAGTTTCTCTCGAGTCATCTTCACACAATCTTCAATTGCGCTCTCCTCGACAGCTTTCAGCCACCTCTCTGGAAGCCTTTCAGCTGATGAGTACCTGCAACACTAAAATCAGCAAATTTCTACTCAGACTTGTTTGCTCATTCCTACGCAATTTCTTTATGATTTTACAGGATATCATAACGTGCATATCTTGGAAGCCGTCCTAGATACTGATTTGTGAGTGGATTTTCATTCGTATAATGCAAGCCTGCCATTTTTGCACAACGACGTCAAAGTCATCATACCACGAATCTGACGTGGTGAAGGAAACCCCCGGTAAAATCTAGAGTTAGGATTGTAGAGTGATCGAATGATCGAAGATCAGTGATGTCTTTTCACCTCGTTCTTCAAGTGAAATCAATGAATAGGCTGCTAGGGGACTGGAACGTTTGCGTAGATGAGCGTTCTAACGTGCCACGTAATAACCAAAATGGTTCCCAAGCCGTTTCTTATGACGGTCAGGAAGAGATGAGCGGAACCATCTTTGATCCCGCAATCTACGACCCCACCTCTAGCTTTTTCCACGGATTCCCTCATCAGGAGAAATTCGTGGTATGTTGGGTTCAAGCAGACAAGCAACTACCGATCGAGCACATTTTTCTGCTCTATCGGTAGTTGCTCGTCTGACTGAGGCAATGACAGAAGCTTCATTATACGTCATGTTCAGGACGACGTGTCGTTGGTCAGATTTGTTGCTTAAATACTTTCTTGCCTGCGAGTGCTAAGAAGCTTCTTGACCGGTGACCTACTGCGATGCGAAGCTCCCTCAAGAATATACCGCACGAGTTCAACGCCACTTCCGGCATCGCTACCCTAGAAATTGAAAATATCACATTTGAGAAATATTCAAATGCAAATTAGCAAACCTTTTCTTTTCTCTCCTCTGTAATATCGATCGCGCGTGGTTTTCGACCCAGTCTCTTTGAGGTAGCGCTTTCAGTTCCTGTGCGTTTCTGCGCGACAAGTAGAACATTGGTTATCGCTAGTAATAAGCAAAAGCATCAAGCAAGAAGTTAAAAAGCATATACCTTGGGACCTCTCTTCTTTGGTGTGTCTGTTTTTCCTGCAGACGACTGGAATTATCTGATATATGATTGCAGGAAAATGTTTGCCCCTGTACAGTGTCAGCAACAGATACCTCAGTAAGACAATGGTGAATTAAAGCTAGCATAGCAAGAATCTAACGTTGTGAGGGAATCCACAGCAAAGGCTAAAGATGGAGTCGTAGATTGCGAGATGAGGGGTGGTTCACCTCTCATTAGTCGTCATGAAAAACGGCGTAGAAACCGCTTTAGTCCCTACGAGGAACGTTAGAACGCTCCTATATGTGTACTACGTGTATTATAGCCCCTTCAGCAACCTATTCATACTCAAATCGTCGTGAAAAACGAAGGCTTTCGCGCCGTTTTTCTAATAAAGTCAGGGAGAGATGAGCGAAACCATCCGTGGTCCCGCAATCTACGACTCCGTATAGGTGTGTCCATCGGAGATGCATACCACGTCAGATTCGTGGGATGATGCCTTTGCCGGCAGAACGTTGAGCTGGCGACGAACACAGAAAATGATGGAAGGTGGAGGGCATAGGTTGACGACAAAATAATATCCCAACAAGCAGAAATGCGCCAGAAAGTAAAAAAAGGTCGAAAGAATGTTGGAGAAACTCCCTTCCAAGTAACATTTCCAATTATGTTAATGGGGAGGGGCCAGTACATACATCACTAAAGCAGTTGAGTTCGCACAGATTTTCGCAAACACATATAGAACAGAACTAAACCCCCCCGATTTGTATCTTACTCATAAAACTTCGGTCGTTACCTTGCTCTTTCTTCGAGGAGTGTAATCATCCTCGTCGGTATACTGCTCATCATCCGGATCATCCAGATCACTCTAAAGAAAAGTGTGTGACTAGGGTAAAAGAAAAAAGTGTTAGCAAAGAACAGACAACTTCTCGTTCTCCGTTACGCTTGGCATACTTCGCTCACTTGACCACCTAACTTACTTTGCTACTAATCATGAGTATTAGTGAATTACGTGGGAAAGGATTACAATGCCTCAGGCATCAGAGGTTTTTTTTTCAATGAAAACAATTAGTGTGTAGGCTCCAGCGGCTGTTTCAACTATGACACTTCTGATTGCAATAAACATCCTTGTCTTTTTTCACTCCGTAAGCTTGTAGACAGATTCTTGGAGCGCTGCAGATACGACGAAATTAAGACACCGAACAATAGGAATTTCGCTTCAGATACTTGGTGGGTGGGCTCCACTTAAAAGAAAAAAAGCAAATATAAGTTCGTCTGTTATGCCTACCTTTGTTCTTCGTTTTCTCTTTGTGGGAGGATCTCTCACTAGCTGAGAAGCCGAAGTAATTGGATCGCGATTCTTGAAAGCTCTTCGATTTACTTCTGCCAACGTCATTGACGTAGTAGGCTCCTCTTTGAAATATACAAGATAGTGCAATCCAAAATTGCATTATCAAGACGCAAGACCCACTCCAATTGAAACGACGATTGAACGTTTCATGGTACAGTGGAAGTCCGTGTTTCTGTTTGTAAATTGTCAACAACTCCGTGCAGTCGACAAGATTCTCCTCAGGCTCCCATGTATTTTCCGACTCCTCATATCCAACCCATTTGACCTAATACTAATTGTCTTATACAACACAAATTATGGACTTCAATCCTAAGTATGAGTACGAATCTGATACGCGGCAACAAATTTTCCGAATCATCGTATAACCTACCAAATAAACAAATTTTGAGTGTGTTGATCCGTTACCGGTAGAAGGATTAAAAACAATATAACCACGGAGCTCGAATGCCTCAACGTATCTGAAAAAAATAAAGACTAGGTCTAGTCAACTCGGTGCACTTTGAATGTTACTTCTAATCAAGATATGGAGAAAAACCAACTCAAGATGGGTGACAATACTCTCCACCTGATACTCCTGTTCGCCGCTTTCTTCAACCATGGGTGCCAGATGCGAGCAAAACCATGAAGAGTCTGCTGACGTCAGTACAAATGGATGTGAAAACTAACGGACTAAGACGAAGTTAGGAAAATGTTGTTTTAATAGTAAACGCTGACTTCATATAGATTATGTAAACTTACGGTACACAAAGGTAGGAGAGAAGTAATTTAGAGAACTAAAAGATATCGCACATGAAGCTGTCACAGCTTTAGACAGCTAAATTGGAAGAACAGCAGGACTGTTACATTCATTCACTTTCATTTTATAGCTCGAAAAGTTATTTTGTAAGGTAAACATCGTAGTCTGACATTCCCTATTCACTTGCCTTCTAGATGTACAGGAGTGATTTCGCTGTAACTTTCGCAGACAATGTGCCGAACACTACATACTGCTGGAGGCATCACGAAAAAAAAAACTACAATAAGCTTCTTCAGCTTGGTAAGGACGGACACTGGTTTGTGAAGTGACCACATTTGTATAGCAGAGTCAAAACGACACGAAGCACGGTGCACTTGCGTAAGCGGCTACGCTCGAAGCGGCGCGGTGGAGCGTAGCGGTTGGGATCGTGTAAGGATCCCCGCTACCGCCCCCTATGCAGTTAGCCACGGTCCCTTTTCGATTCCGACCACTGTCTCCACCGCACCGCTTCGAGCGCAGCCGATTACGCAAATGCACCGTACTTCATGTTGTTTTGACCTGTCTTTATAGCAAGGTCAAAACGACATGAAGCACGTACGCGGCTTCTCGCCGGGCGATGTTCATGCACTGTACAGAATTTGTTGGGTGTTATGGACGAGCGACAAAATCCAACTACTAATTAAGGTTCACTTTCGTTACCACTCTGTACTTATTTTTTCTAGAATTTCCGATCTATGGTAGGGTCAAAACGACATGAACTACGTACGCAATTGCGTATGCGGCTTCTCTCGAGGCGCTTCGGTGGAGCGTAGCGGCTAGCATCCTTGCTGTCACCACCTATCGCTGCACTTTGCGACGGTCCCAGCTCGGTTCCAACTGCTGCTTCCACCGCGCCGTTTCGAAACGAAAATGCACTGCAACTACACTCTTGATTCATGTCGTTTTGATCTGACTATACATACTTATTTACATTAAAGAAGTACGTCAAATTTTTGACAGTTCACAGCTTTCTCACTTGGTTTCAAATTGAGACAGTGATAGCGTAAACAGAACAAAAATCTCGGGAAAGGTTTTGTTGCCTTCTTTTCCAATTTTTTTCAAACGTTTATAAGGGATTGTATTGTGTTTTCGCAACGCGAATGGCTGGCTGCGACTCAGTTGCGGAAATTTCAGACAGAAAATGAGTAATTACATTAGCATTGGCGATACCTCAGCACTTAGCGCTTGGCTCGCACGATGTTATGGGCCCGCTCCAAACGCACGATTCTTTCAAATCTCGGAGAAACCAAAAAAAAAAAAACGAATGGAAGACTGAACGAGTTTTTTTTCCCAAATCAGGAAGCAAATTAATGTACCAGTCATTTCGATTTCAACACGTTAGCAATAAATAAATTATGAGGAGTTTCAAAACAATTAATTGTAGAGGTCAATTGTGCACACTTCGAGTCAGGTAAAATCAGATTTTCCACATTACACTGAACAAGGAGTGAAAACTTGTGGAAATTTTTATAGAGGTATAGCGAAATCCAAAATGAAACGCACTAAGCAAAGACATAACACAATGCAAAATATTAAGTACCTAGTCTTACCCTTGAACCTCTAAATTATTAGAAGCAGACAGCTGCCCGGAACAATAGCGCGGGACCACTGGGTCCTCGTACACAAGCAAATTACTCGTATCAGTAAAAATGTAAACTCTACTGCACCTCAGACAGATGAAGAAGGTACTCACTTCTGACTAGTATTAGTTGAAAATGATATAGCTGACAGATGTAAAAAAAAAGAGAAAATACCAAACAAAGGAATAGTACGAGAAAGGAACTAAGCTAACTAAGATTTGAGCAGTTCCAGTCAATGAGGTGCATTTCAAACAGGACACCGTAAATGAACAAGCATCTGAGAAAATCTTAATCATAGCGTAGTATAACATACAATTTCACGTACTAGTCAAAATAGCACACAATACACAATACCGTTAACTGGTCATTAATATATTTTCTTTCCCTACAGCCTAGTACACACATACAGTCTAGTAGTCGTAGTCTCCACAAACAGAAAAACAAAAGAAAAAAGAATAAATCTAAACTACGCGTAAGAAAGGTTTGTACCGAACAAATTATAAGGTGGGCGATGTAGTTCGATTCCTACCATAGTTGGGTTTCTCGCACTTCGCTAATTATCAAACTTGCTTGGTTGAGGGCCTAAATTAAAAAACAGAGCGATTTGGAGATTCCAAGAGATTGATAGGTGTAACGTCCTGGATCATTTGTTGCTTTTGAACAAACCTTCATCGTTTCTAGGGTTTCTTTCCTACGCTGAGCCATGTCTGCTGTTTCAGCAAGCAAATCTTCCAATAAATCTGGCTTGTACAATTGTCGCACTAATTCGGACTGAAGGTTATCCTAAAGAGATAAGCGTCAGTAGTCATAAATATGAAGAAACGGAAGTTGAGCGACCTAATATGCTAACAAATATTTCGCTGAACAGAATAATTAGTGGTGAAATTCTAATCTAGTACCAACCAGTATTATTTACTAGAAGTACAACATAACAAAGATCATTTGTTAGAAGTAAAGGATAAGGTGTATGGCGTCAATCAATTTACTTGGGGTGCACCATTGCGTTCACTTCGACTCAGAATCGTTAGAGGTTTACGAACGTGCAGCTAGCCCATACAGTAACCTGCGGGAGCTAGCGGATGTGTCAAGTCAGTTTTAGCATCCCAGACAAATCTCATATCAATCATCGACTTCGGAAGAATTAAAGGATTGCTGTTTACTAGGGCGGCTTCGAGCCATTAAGTGTGCAGTAGTAGCGAAACTTGTTGTTGACGGCGCTACACGCGCCTCAACACTGATAGCGTACAGCAAATTTCTTTCTTCATAAGAAAGGTAAGAAAATGAGAAATCGAGAAAAGAAATCCTTTCGATGTTTTACAGTTCTCGAGGAAAATTGACAGAATAACAACGAAAAGGTGCATAGTAGCAAGCAATAGCAGCGATTAGAGAAACGATGAAAAAGTCCGGTGGCAGTATAAACTGTCGCCGAAAACAGACAAGAACCCCTATAGGGTGTAGTTGGGTCAAAACGACATAAATCACGGACATGTGGTTGCGGAGCATTTGCGTTTCGAAGTGGCGCGGTGGAGGCAGCAGTTGGAACCGAGCTGGGACCGTCGCAAACAGCAGCGATAGGTGGTGCCAGCAAGGGTTCCACCAGCCGCTACACTCCACCGAAGCGCCCGACGAGAAGCCGCGTACGCAATTGCGTACGTGCTTCATGTCGTTTCGACCCTATCATACATAATCTTTCCTATCTCTACCTTTTCAGCACACATTTCTGAAAACGGAGAATACTTTTGGCGTCAACCAGTAAACTTATTGTTATTAAATCGTAGCGAAACCAAGAGTAACAGTAAACACAACTGCAACTACTTGACGCTATAAAGACTTTCTACTTGCTTTGATTGCTGCTGCGCCGAGGAAGCACTTTTCGACTCTAGAAATAATACAATAATTAGATACACTAAAAACATTCTCTTGCACAAGCTGAATTTTGACATAGTGAATTAACTCTGGAAATTAATTTTGAAAAATCGATCGAGCCCTGAAATTTTATATCAAAAGAAAAAAACCACTTTATAAAACATGATGTGGCAGCTCATCGAAAAAAAACCCTTAGCTAGTAATAATGCATTAACGGTTATGTCACCTACCACTGGTATTATACTATCCAAAAGATTTGTGCAGTCGCCGTTTAACTCAACAACTATGCTCTACTTACAGTACTACTGTTCGGTTATAGAGGCAGTGTCGGTGCACTTTAGCGATAATCAAGCATTTTCATTCTCAGATGTATTTATGCGTTACTAGTTTTTTCTCTTGTGGAAATGCATTCTACACCATTCAAGGTTTTCTAAAAGATCGTGTCATTTTTGAATTTTGTTCCCCTTTCTGGAGAAAAGTCACTTGGTGCTCCATCAATGACTCTCCAAATATGAGCTTCGACACAGGTAAGGATTCTTCTCTAGTGAATACAGGCAAAAAAAAAACTCTAGTTAGTAGTACATCTTGAGATTCTAACAAATGTAGGCTCCGAACCGCACATATCCGGAAGTGCGACCGCTGTTCGAAAAAAAGAACTGTTTACAAAGGTGGGCACTCTATCAAACTTATAAGGAGGACTGTAATAAGAACAGGGTATTAAAGTCAACTATTTCAAACTAACCCTGACGTAGTTCACCAAAAAGTGCATTATTGCTTTCGGTACGCTATCTTGCACATTTTTCCGCACGATCATGAAATACTTCCGAATCAACCGCTCTGAAAAACACGTCTTTACATCTTTATGATGAAAAGGAAAGAAGGATGTATGTTTGCTTGAACGAGTATCTATTTGTTATTAAGCCAATAGACTATATTTTGGCACTGACCAATGATAAGGCAGTCCTTCTGTTCATTACGCGTTAGTTGACGAGCAAGTGGCTTCTCTGGGACTTCCGGCAAAATGACAGCAGGATTCTTTGGAACTTCAGCTGAAAAGCGGAAGTAAGCTCAAGATTAAAAATCTGCTGTATACTCAACAAGTCGACTATGCCGGTTCTGCCCTGCTGTAATCTGGGCAAATATACCAACAACATACGAAGTGATGGGCGAGAATCTCCTTATGTTCTACTCTTCTAAATTGTATTAACGCAGAATGAAATCATTACTACTATAGTGATAACGATATGGGCCAAGCAGCGACATTCAGCGATTTCAAGATTGTATTATAAACATCGAGGTTATCGCCCATTCGCGTCTTTGAAGTCCCATAATTCCTTCCCCTTTTACATCAGTCCGAACACTTTTAAAGGTGTAGGAGCTTATCTACTCTGCTCGGTACACAGTATACATATATTCAGTAGAACCTTGATAGAAAAAGACTTCCAAAATATCCGGTTTTTTTTAATCCAGTGGATTTCTTCACACGAATAAATGTTTGTCCTCGTTCTACTATTCCATTTGATATTGGTAACGAGTATGAGGCGGTATAAAACAGTAGGTGCCCACCAGAATGCAACAGTACACTTTTAAGCAGCAAAGAAGAAGACTGTTCTCGAGCAGTAGATGAAAACATTTCACCACCAACCACCAGACTTAGAGGTCATGTTAAGCGTTAAGGAGCTTGACTCCTAATAAAAAATCGATCCGTATTTGCGTCTTAAGCGACGTAAAGGATGAAACTACAAGAGTTGTCATGAGACTCAAAATGACCGAGCTTAGGAGCTACCAGATATAACCACGTCCGAGAAGAAGGCAGAGAGACAATGGATACTACGACGTGAATGAGTGGAAGGCGATTATACAAATTCAGTCATGTTCCACGTACTCCTAATAACTCAACCCAAAACAGAGACCTGACAGAATCTCTGGGGAAAAAGGTTCAAGAAAAACGGAGATAATGTTATGCTGATAACTGTACGACGTTACTAAGATCGTCTTCATTGAATTACAATCTTCTACCTTCATTGAGTCCAGGTAGAAGATTGTAATTAGCAAAAAATAGAAACAAATATTTAAAAAAAGAACGGAAACCGAGACAAACGTTGGAGAATTAAAGTATTATAGTTTTAGCAATGGCGAGTCCCACGGAACTAAATCTTCACAAATAATAAAATGAAGAGACATACGTGATTCCTGGGCATTCGATTTTCCAAACCACCACGACGAAGACTTCTTGGTCTCCCCATTCATTATTTGAGGCTTTGGTATGCCATTGGACGGAGAATCGCCGCTAAGTTGTAGTGGCACTGCATTCACCATCTAGAATGACCGGTTCTTTCAGGAGGTAATAACGAAACGGTCAAATCAAGGAGTATTCAAACTAATAAGAAAATTACAAAGGAACGATCTATTAGCGTCACTTAGCAGTGGAATAACGTACACAGTCTGGAAACTTAGTAACGAAAATCACCTCCTTGAGTAAGCTGTAATTCGGGAAGTGAACTGATTTAATCGCTCGGCGGTCGATGCTCGTTGTAGAAGCGCTCGGAAACACAGCTTCATGCCCATCGCGCATACGAACCACATATGGTCCCTGGCATGACAACATTCACCACGAAGATAGGGTTTGCAATGACGATAGACTATGATCCCGAGCACTGTCCGTGGACTGCAGGGTAGGGTTACAACTTCAAGGAGGGCAGAATGATTAGCGTCAACGCCAACACAAACTAAGCTTCATGCTTCAAATTTATCCACTTCAAGACGGTCGAGCTTTCAAAAGAATGGAGCCATTCAGTCTGGCACTATTACCATTACTATCAACTACAGCTAAACCGAGTTCTTCCGCAGCTACCGAGTCAAAATACACTACGCAATCCAGTGTAAAGTTCAAGTTGAACTAAGACAGCACGACCACTGTCTAATCTCTTACCTGCCGCATGCAACTTTTTACGGATCAGAAAACGATGTGCAATCCGCAAGACACCTACGATTGCGCAAGCTGCAGCAGATTCTGCTTTTTTCAGTCATATTAATTGGATTGCAAACGAAATGACGATGGAGTTGTCGGCATTCTACCGCGTAATAAGTCGTTGAGATCACATATGGGCGTTTCACGCGCGCTTGTCCAGATTACTGAAACGCATCTAAGAATGTTTAATCAACGACCTAGCAGATATTGCGCCGAATTTGTCTTGAGAAAATAAACCAAATAATATTGAAGTTAGAAAAAGTTAGTTGGTTTCATTTTCATCATCTTCACCTCGAGGAGAGTACTAGAAAAGTTCTTGGAATTCTGTGTCACTCCTACTTTATAGACATAGTTAATAAATAATGCAAATAAAATGTTATAACTGTTCAGAATGTATTGAAGAAAAATCCGCCAAAAAATCAGCTCATAGTAACAAAGTTGATACGGTAAAAATTATTAAAATGAACTACTCGAACAAAAAAATTACTAAGTGATTGAGTGGTTGAGTTGTTCTTTTTGTGAGATACTTCCGGAAAAAGAGATGCCCTACGAATACAAGCAATTAACGACAAGCTGCACAGTAGAAAGTGAGTTACTGCAGTACTTGCATACACTTGAGAAAACAAAAATATTAGAATTTATAGTGCAGTAGGTATAAAAATTAGGCAAGATGCATTACAATGGAAACATCATTCCCTCATTCGCTGTAGTGATTATCTAGCTCACCATTCCTACCACATAAAAGCCAGTAAGTTTCAGTGCCAACCGATCACAAAACGAATACATAATTCAGTTCTTGCTGCACGGTATAACTTATGCGTGTGACATTTCAGAAGGTTCATCTTCTTAGACAACACAATTGCAAAGATTGGTACGTTGAAATACTTCCCAGAGTCGCATCTCTATTCCTTTTTTTTTCAAGCTGTATATGTTATCCCAGCACTGAGTAATCCCATTCAATTAATTGGAAGCTCGACAATGACAGTTGAAATGGAAAAATTCCTTTAAAACAAAAAAAAAACACACACATTAAAACGAACACATGCACTGCTAAGAAGTAGAGGATAGCATCGAGAGGTAAATCATAGAGATCACACGGACAGAATGAAATAATGAGAGAACGGTTACGTCATGACAATAGACAAACCTGCTCGGAATTGGCGCTTGATGCTCTCTCCCCTACCGAACCAGCTCTTTGCCTAGTTCTACCTCTGTCTGATATCATTTCCTCTGCATTTACCAGAGTTTTGTTAGCTTCCCCAACAAACTCCGGATGTCTTGTGTTAATGTAGGCAAGCTCAATGGCCACCTGGTTCGCCACCTAAAAGAGCAGTGGCAGTGCAGCGGTCCCAAATCCTGAGGAAGAAAATGGAAGAAATCTGACCATTTCATTAGTGGGTCGGAGACGACTTTTCAGTACTCCACTCACAACCTCATTTATCTTGTCATAGAGCCGAGGGAATCTCTGCATTTCTTGCTACAAAAGATATATCGAGAACCTACGTGGTTGGAAATTTCATTAGTTAATCACAGAAGAAAAACTCTAACCTGTGTTGTCAGACCACAATGTTTGACCATCCGTTGCATTTCTTCGTGAACCAGCTCCACACATCGCAGGCTGGGTTCCTCGAGGCGCTGGATTTGGCGCTTCACCAACAACTCAAATGCGACTTCAGGAACGAATAAAGCAGGTCGTGGGCCCTCAAATTATGGGAATAAAATGGACTAGCGAAAGTAATCTGCGCTCTGATTTTAGATTGAAAAAAAAGTTAAAATAAAATAGTTGCAGACCCAAATGAATGTAGATATGTTCCTCCTCTAAAAATGCATTCCGAAAAGTAACGGGAATAATTAAAAATGAAGAAGTGAAGAACCATGACAACTCACTGTAGCATTCCTTATTGCCGTGAGAATATCCATTTCGGTAAGATTTTCAAGCGGATTCACACATTCTAGAGACTTCCCGAATGTTTCATGAAAGATGAAGCAAATTCGGGCTCCACCACAACTAAAACCCAGAATGATTTTGAGATCATTAATTTCTTTATAACATGTTCAAATTCGAAATACTATAACAACAACGCTCACAGCTCCGTAGTTTCGATGTTTCTGGCGGTTCCCTCAATTGTTGAAGTATATGCTGTAGCGAATCGCGTAATTATTTGAAGAAGGGTTCTGCTTTTGTCATCCTAGAATGATTAGTAGGTTGCAGGTGCTTCTTAAGATATTTGTGCTAAAGTGACACTTACGACTGGTTCTCCAAACGCTTGAAGGTCAGCCTGACATTGAGCGTGCATTATAGAAACTCGTGCTTTGAGTGCTGGTAGACAATTGCGAATATGATGCATGAGTAGCTGAAGGGAGTGACATTGCATAAAAGCAGCACTCGTAAAAAAGACCAATCAGTACTAGGATTGTGAATCCGATGACCAACTAAAATGTCAGTCTTATTTCGGTGGTACTACTTTCTTCTCTTTCTCTTGCCGAATTTTTCGGAACATTTAAGAAAATATTAAATAAAACACTTGTTACAGTTTCTTGCACTGCATTTGACCATTAAAGCCTCACCAAATTCAACTTCTTAGCGAGGTAAGGTGTTCCATTTCTACTTGCAAGTGTGGGGTACTTGCGGTGAAGAAATGATTGCTCATCTTTCACAGCGTCAGAGATAGGTTTGTTGTCAATGATTGCTTGCTGAAATAGCATATAAAACAAGAAAATACCCCTCTGAAACTCATATTAACGTTAATGCAGGATTTAATTCCTTCAGCTTCGGAACATTACAAATAAAAAATGGGACCATTATACGGAAACTATCATTAACAAGTAAAATTCATTACTCAGTAATAATATTAATATTAATATTAATAATAATACGCATACATACATGCTTCATGATCATATTCAAGAAGAAACAAAGAAATGAAAACCTAAAGAAATAAAAATGAGAGAAAATAGCCGCGCCACAGGTAAAATAGGAGTAAGATGCAAGCTCCTCAAGTGGAACTTGTTGCAGGTGTGTCTGTTTTCAGAAAGACCGTTGACAGTTGAGCGGGAATAGAGATGTAAATACAGAGGAATAGAGGAGGAAGAGGAGGTCAAAAAATGAGGATTTCCGAAAAGAACTAGGAAGAAAATAAAGGAGAGGCAAGTACTGGCTCAAAACTATTACAATTGAAGCATGACACAACGAAACTATTTCAGCATACATAACTGAACTCTAATGAAAGTTCAGCTGAATGCAGGGATGAAATGATTAGGACCTATTCATGATAAAAGGAAAAAAATAGAAAGGACTGACCTGAGAGCGGTTAACAACACCAATTATGCCCAACTTAACAGGAACAACTTTGCCCATCAAAACATCCATTGCATCAGTTCCTTGATCCATCAAATCCAATTTTGTTAAGACAGCCAACGTACGCTGACCTAAACTTTATTCGTTCTTCGCTAGAAGTCATAGATGCGATAGTCGAAGCCGGTGCTCTGACTCCCTTCACTTTTGAACGGTTGGGGAAGGAATCTCCTTTACTTTTAAACGGTTGGCGAAGTTATCTCCTTCATTTGAGCTGCACCAGATGAACTAAACCCCTTTCACCTGGGAACGGTCAGGCTCCTCCCTATCACACCTATGCTAGAAGTGGTTGAGATAAAAGTTTTGAATGTTTTCCGCAGATTGCAATTCACTCTGTACTTCATGGGAATAAGGACGCTAAGAATGTGAATAAGTAAATAGAAAAAAAATGTGAAAAGAACACACCCTCAGGATCTACTTCGCGTGCCATTTTTATAGGTTCAGATGTAGCGAAATCTTGATTAGCTGGAGTCACTGCTAGAATGATCGACGAAGGGTTAGAAATGTACGAAAGTAACATTTCGCGAATTTGCTCCTGAAATGTCCGAACATTGTTGTCCAGCAATTGCTTCTCTTTGGAATTTAGGCAAAGTATGACGCCACCTCGATGTTAGCAGGTTGGTCTCCAACAGGAATTTTCGTAATTCCAGGCAGATCAACCAGTGATAAGTTCACTACATTTTTCGAGTATATCCTGAGTATTATCGGAACAGGAGAAATACCCTAGAATATATCAATTAGCATTAATATATTTGTTGTTATATATTATTTATTATGATATATTTGTTATTATATGTGTTCGTACCCACCATTTCGGCTTCTTGGAAATGTTCGCATCCCTAGGTACTTCATTGCGATTTATCAAGATCTGACCTATCCCCACTTTCAGCGAGGGCAGCGCGGGTTTCTGCTTAATTTGTGTTACGGCTCAAAGTATTCAGAAGAATGGATCAGTGGGCCAGTTTCAAGAGTCTAAGTGAATGAATGTATGAAGATGAACAAAGCTAAGAAGGCCAAGAAGGCAATGCCATTCAACCATAGTCACATCATTTTAAACGGAAGAGCAAATAAATCCCATCATGTGCTCGTCAAAGTCGGAACGCTAACACCCACAGTTGCTTTTGTTTAACGTGACTAGAAATTAGCACCTGTGTCAACACCAAACGCTTATGCACGAAATTAGTCTACCAATTCATTCTCCTTTTACGACACTCTGAATCGGACCTAGCACAACTACAAAGGGTTCTCTGTAAGTGAAGAACAGTGAGACCTTAACGGATCTCGCAATGAAACACTGACAGCTAGGGACCTTATCGCGGGAACGAAATAGTTAGGTATGGACAAATATTAGATTATGAATAGTTTGAAAATTGAAAAATAAACTTAAAACAGTACCTTATTGGAACCAGTAAGCCTATCAGTTTCAGCCTCGATTTCCTTCCGGACTTCATCAAAATCGGTGAAAATCTTCCGACTTGTGTGTTCGAACATGGCCCAGTCGTCGTTGAGCATCGTTCCTTAACGATGCTTGCTCGTGACAACTTATAACAATAGAGTGAAATTACATAATTTACAAACAAACAACAACTCACCATCGGGTTTTCTCCGTCTCAGTTCATCATCAACTGGCACGTGAGCTAGATGAAGTATGAGCGGTCTTCTGGTGACAATTCCTGTTCCTCGGGGCAAAAAATCGCGACCCACGAGGTTCTCTAGCACAGAGCTTTTTCCCGCACTCTGAATATGTTAGAGATGATGGTCATCCGCGAGGAATGTCTAAGGAACAAGAAATAATTGCTGCATAAACAGTATACTAGGTCAAGTCATAAATAACCTCCGTTTCTTATACATACATTGTGACGATGATTTGTTGTGATTGTGAAGTATTGAGCTTCTCTGCCTACTTTGTCGTTGTTTGACGCGGATTTCGTTCCAATATTGACTTTAAAATATCGTCATAAAAGATCTGAAGGGCGACTCCCCTTGGTTCGTTTTTCAAGATAACATCTCCAGAGCAGAATTTGACAAACCAATTTCTAACCGCCCGATCGGCTACCACTCCTTTACCATACATACTGCATATTTTTTGAGCCGTAGCCGCAGCACTACTACCTAGTTTAAGTTCCCAATTGATCACATGGAGATTTGTGTATTTGTATAAGTTTTTTTTTGTATTTGTATGGTATTCGTAAGTGTATTTTTTATCCTCCATTTTCAAAAGAATTAAAGTAAATAAAAGTATTAAAATGCACAACACTAGGCTGATCTCCAAAAGTTCTACCTGCACAGCGATAACAAGAATCCCTATTTTTTGCGTAATCCACTGCGCAAACAATTACAATAGATATCATGTCCCTAGGATGAAGTTATTTATGATTCAACCTAATAAGATGAACTGCAGTCTTAAGATAATCTATAGATTGGCCACTTTAATTAAATACCGTATTTGGGAGCTTCGTATTAGCTCGGAATCTTGGCAAAAAGAGTAGAAAAAAGTTTGTAAAACTTACTTGTGATCCTATGACGACGATCTGTGGCAACTGAATTTGATCCTCTCGACGTCCAAGCGTGGCAAATACATCTTGTAATTTATTCACAACCGGTATAAGGGATTCCATCCCGCCCTATCAAAAGACGGACATTTCAGCAGATTCAACGATAGGGGATCAACTCGAAGAATATGAGAAGAGACAAGAAAAATCCTGCAGCAAAATTAGAGAAGAAAAAAGTAGAAAAGGATCAACTTGTTTCTTCTATAATTTTGGAGCAGGAGAAGGACACGACTATAGTATAAGGTTTAAAGGAAGAGTGTGAAAGCGAATCTCATGAATAGACAAAAGGAACCAGAAATGATGTAAGAGCATCTCTTCAGTGAGCGCTTGACGTTGGAGGGCAAGAACAAACCGAATGCAAGTGAAAATACCATGTCAATCGATAAGTAAGTGAAACGACCGAAACTGATGACGATGTGGACGAATGGGATTCCATCAATCACAATCATAAAAACTTACATCATTCTGACGCTCTTATCACTTGTTTCATCATGAATTTATGGAACAACAGATTAGACAAACAAGATGACGCAAGTTGAGAAGTTTAGAAAGAATCCTGACAGTGGCACTCAGAAAAAAAGTCAGAAAACTAAATGATTAAACCTCTTCTTCAATTACGTAGTCCGAATAAAATATTTCTTAAAGTAACGGCATCGTAAGTTAAAACGAAAGAAATATTTCTTGAAGTAACATCGTCGTAAGTTAAAACCTTCACATACTATGCTATCGAAAAGGTGCAACGTTGACGTGTGAGAGGGCATGGAACGCACTTCATAACAAATCCACGTGAAGCATGAGAGTGGTCATAAAAACTGGTTCTCTGACATTTTGAACCGAATATTGCTGATTGCGGTTATTTGTAGGTAGATAACTACAAATCCCTGGCAAATAACCAATTTACTCAACGAATAAAATTGTAGAGATTAAAGTTGTTCGATGAAAAAAAGAGCTAACTGACAATTAAACAGTTTATTTCGACGGCATTAGGATCATGGAGAAGCCGTACTGAACAGACTATGCGATGCCATCATTTCGCTATATTCGGCTATGTAAATACAAATATTCCTATAACGGACTCAACAGAAGGTAGCTGAAACAATATGGCTTAGATAAAAGCTGTAAGCTGATAGTTCCAATTCCATGATGACGAAGAGCTCAATCAATATTGCTGCGTCACCTAGCGCGCTCCGTTTGCAATTTTCATGTACACACGTACCCGGAAGAAAAAAATCCTGAAAAACAAAAATATAACTTGCTGTTTTTCTCTCGGATGGCACTTGACATCATAGCCGGTGAACTGCCGTAGCTTCTCGAGAGAAAAGAGTCACATCCTAGGCACATAACCAATATAACCAACTCATAACCAGCAATATAGATTTACTTGGCCTGTCTGCGCATTATTTCAGAAGCAAATGCCAAAAGTAGGATTCTAGTACTAGAGAGCGAACTCTCACCATCAAGTTCCAATTGGTTGAAAGGTACAGAGACGAAATTCCTGGAGTAATCCGCTGTAAATGATGGTTTTCTGCTGCACAGCCCCATCGCGTTCCTTATTTTCCAGGAAAGCACGCAAACACGATAATTGTATGGTTGCCAGTAGTCCGATGATCTCAAGTGCTAGCGACGAAACAGGAAGAACAGGATTTTGCAAACTAGACCAAGTTTGGACATTTTGTTGGAGATGCTACAACATCACACTATTGATTCCGAATCAAAATGAGCCTGTACAGATGAATTCAGAGGAGTACGCACTACACCAACGTCTCGGCGCTTTTACGGAGCTTGGCAGCGGATCGATAAGCGCTTCGACCTCCGAAGACTCAGCGCGTCCGTCCGGCTAAATGTACACGACGTTTCGACGGATATTTCAGTGTCTGTGCAGCTTTTTGAACTCATCCAAAACCCTAATGCAAACATCAAGTGCTTTCGCACTTTCACGATCATCAACTGATTCCGAATGTTGCAGCTGTTTTCGCGTTATTAGCAAAGTAAAGTGTCTTTTCAATCATCAAGACGTATTAAGTATTTTACTAGTAGAATGTGAGGCTATTGCTGGCGTTCTGAGACGAATCTGGCGGTTATCGGACACCTAGCAGAAACGCCAGAAAGTCCGGCCGATATCGTTTCGCGATACACCAGAAAGGGCTACAGATTCTGCTGGATCCGCCTTATGGTTGGTGAGATGACAGAAGCTTATCATCTCGAAACCTCGGAAAAAATCTTGATCTTCAACTTCTCCTCACTGATTCTCTAACTTTTCGACGGATTTTTGACTGAACAGATGGACAGTACAAATGTTCTTGATCTTATAAGCAGTTCTTTTCCAAATGAACTCTTCATATCATTCCACTGTAACAGAAATGTCATAGTTAATTGGGTAATTCACGGAAGAACCATAGTTAAATTACTCCAACAGTTCTGTACTCTCCACGGTACTTCGCAAAAAGTGCTAAAATAAGAAATTTGTGTTTCATACCTCTATTTCATGCGCCTTGTCGCTTTTATTTCTAGAGAATTTCCTCTTCCCTCAGTTTTTTTTCGCTAGAGAAATGTAGGATTTACAGCCTGGCCAATAAGATCGGACATTATTAAATTGCGTGGGCAGTGGGATCTTTGCTAGCCCCAGTAAGGCAGCAGAGTTGAGAGGGGGTCCGGTCACGCTACTTCGATTGCAACCGCCTACGCGATTGCACCACAAGTCAAGTTGTTTTGAGTCGAGTGCACTTTTATGTACTACAAAGAAAATGCGTAGTACACCCGCACTTCTGAAAGAGCAAAAATTTCGGTGGGTATAATAAATGATTAATTTGTGCATAATGTTGAGTCTGAGAGACGTACAGGCTTGAACATCTTCCAGTTGAGGTAGTTGTCCTAGTTGTGTTAGTGGTAAGCATAAGTCCGACCTCTCTTATCAGTTAACATCTTCACCACGCAAAAAGTACTCAAATAAGAAATTTGTGCTTTCTTACTCAAATTAACAATTAACAAATGAAGAAAACCATAAGAGCAGTTTTGATCGAAATCAAATATTCGCGTCTACTTTCTTCGCTTATGTATGAGTTTTTTTTTTGTTCAAAGAGAGAACTTGATTTTGTAGCGAACGTTGAGGCATGGGATAAGACATGCTGGTGGATACAAATATATTCGGGTTGGAACAAACTCATGCTTGACACAGTTGCGTAAGCGGCTGCGACCGATGTGGGACCACTCTTCATCTGTGCAGTCCGACTGTAGCGAGTGAGAGTCTCCTTGATCGCAGCCGCTAACTTCGTTTTGTACGCAACTGCCTACACAACTGCACTAGGTTTCAGCTAATTTTGACTCAACTATACACTTCTGTAGTACTCATACACATGAAAAGACACTTCTGTAGTTGTGATACACATGAAAAGTGTGAATGGCCAGCAAAAACTGCTATCAAAAGGGGGAGAACTCACTGAGTGTCCGGTGACAAAACTGTTGCTGTTCGCATTGAGCGTGTTCTAGCCCAAAGACTGGAAGTTGACTGAGAGGTCGTGAACAACGTGCTCTATATGGGCGTGACCTTGCAACGACGCATGACGTAATAAGGTACATCCTGAACGGAGGCGGACA
This sequence comes from Necator americanus, assembly GCF_031761385.1. Taxonomy (NCBI): domain Eukaryota; kingdom Metazoa; phylum Nematoda; class Chromadorea; order Rhabditida; family Ancylostomatidae; genus Necator; species Necator americanus. Next base: position 25,189,386 of record NC_087374.1, read on the forward strand.
CTGTTGTCCTCCTCTGTTAATCGATGAGACGGTAATCGATAGGACGATGACGAGATAATCTCTTTCTATAAGCTCTTTTTTCGTGAAAATGTAGATGGTTACGACCATTTTTGAAGTCGTAGTCGCCAAATCCTTCTTTGCTATCGCATCGCACTATAGCGGCTGTCGAGGGGCTACTGCCGACACAATACATTCGGCGATAGCTGTGAGAGTTTTGCAAGTCGAAAATCACTATTTGTTTCTCGCGTAAGGATTCCATTTATGATTTTTTTCCAAGGTTTTTTTTTCGAAAATTGTACGTGAGCACTAAATGACATTCAAATGAGCGATGTTGAGAGCGGCATTACCTTTCGTTCCATGTTTATAGTCGGGTCAACACGACATGAGTGTCGGTGCAGTTGAGTAAGCGCTGCATTCGAAAGTGGAAAGAACGGTTGTGATCGAAGCAGGACCTTTGTTATCAAACTCATCGCTGCAGTTCGCAGTGAATCCCAACCGCAACCACTATCTTACGTAAATGCACCGAGCTTTACGTCGTTTTTACAGGACTATAAATATGGACAAATTACCAAATTACATTGTTTCATATCTATGCCCATTGCTATGGTGTTACGCGAAGAGTTGGCACACTTCTTATCATAACTGAGAGTCGCTTGGGGTTTTTATAGTACACGCTGAGGTAGTCTTTACTTCCAGCAATCAATTTATTAATAATTCTTTTTTTGGTGCTCCAAAGAACACGATGGAAGAAGATCGAATGGGTATGCGAATCCAGTCCGAAACCATCGAAATCGAAAAAGATGAGAAGGGTCTCGTCGGCATATCGATAGGTATGTTTGTGTCCATATTTGTCCATACTCATTTCTACTACTTTTCTTACTAGTTATTTTTCGTCTTTTCACAAAAGTGGACCTACAATGCTAATAACTACAACTTCAACTGAATACACGTTAACATAAGTCCGAGCTTTTTGAGCGTTTCTTTCTCGCACAATTGTGAGATCGGGTGCAGCGAGTAGAGCTAGTGAGGTCCCCTCTCGATCATAACAGCTCGCTCCGCCGCGCCGCTTCGAGTGCAGGCGGTTACGCAATTCCACTTGGCTTCAGGTCATCCTGAAATTCGTCTTTACATTCTGGTTCTCCTCCACAACGGTTTACCGCCTCATAGTGGCGTGTAGGTGACACTGGGAGTCGAACTGCGATGCACAGCGGAGGTTCGTCCTCCGGCACGGTCTCCCAAGCTGAGAAGAAGTTCGACACATCCGACATTCCGACTTCTCGGAATCGGAAGCCTAGCTAAGAGTGAACCACTGCTAAGATTCACCACCGTCTTGGTAAAATGTCGCAAGGTGGCTCCCTGATCCATATAGGTTGGGCGACGACCTGTGGTGAAAGCTAAGCTCGCCGTGGCATGGCTGCTTAGTTTGGGGAAAAGTCTCTTTGCCACTCCAGCATATTCACTGCCTCAGTATCCTGCACACTGGGCCCTGCCGTCTCAGACGTCGGACGGTATGGCGACCGGTGAGAGGCGATCAAATCTCAGGTTGCTCAGGACATCATTGATTCTGGAGCAAGGCGACACACGCACGACTCGCTATGGAGACTGTCTCAGACTGTGTACTTACAACGCGAGAACAGTTTCCACAGACGCTGACCTGCATGCCCTTCTCGGAGCTGCAGAGCGTATCAAATTTCACGTGATTGCTCTGCAGGAGACCAAGTGCAGAAGGGGCGACGTATGACAGATGAATGATGGTACACTCGTCATTCGTGGAGAGAAGGTTCTGTCGCGAAATGTAGGCGGTGTTGGTTTTGTTGTGCACCCATCTGTCGTCCATCTCGTCGATTCTCACGAGATCCTGTCACCTCGCCTGGCCATTCTTCGCCTCCGCCCTCTGCGCCAAAAATCCATCAGTATCATCAACTGCTATTCACCAACATCAGCAGCTGATGATTCCGAATTGGACGCGTTTTACGAGGAGCTGGAGGAAGTAGTCCGCAACGAGAAGTCCTTTTACAAATTCGTTGTCGGAGACTTCAACGCAAAACTAGGAAAGGCCACAGAAGAGGAATACAGGATTGGAAGATTTGGACTAGGGGACCGGAATGAAAATGACAATCGTCTCGCCGGGCTGTTGTCCGCTCGCCTCTTTCATGGGATCTCTCTTTTCATGAAAAAAGATCATCGTCGGTGGACATGGGAATCGCCCAATGGCGCGACTCGTGCGGAGATCGACCACATACTCACCAACCGGAGGTGGTGTCTACTTGACGTCTCAGTAGTACCATTCTTTTGTAGTGGTTCTGATCACCGTCTCCTTCGTGCGAAAATACGACTTAGCCACACGATGGAAAAGAACATCTGCTATCGGCAACGAAGGGGAAAAGAAGTCATCTACGACGATTGCGTACTCGAGGTCACCTTGTCCCAAGGTGACTGGCACATTGAGGAGGACCCAAACGTGGACTACGAGATGCTGCTCAGAGGATTACGAGCCTGCGCTGAACGTGCCTCGAAGCCGCGCACGACAAACTTGGATCGAATTTCGAAGACCACCAAGGAATTGTTGGAAAGAAGAAGGGCTTTAAGGCTTGATCCGAATGCACCACACATTGAGCGGTTAGTAGCAAACACTAGCTGCAGAAAAGCGTTGCAGGAGGATCTTTTGAAGTACAGGCAGAAGAAGATCCTAGAAGCAGCACAAAGAAGAACGAGTCTAAAGAAGTGCCGCAGGGATCTCCGCGAATATAATATTCTGCTAGCAACCTTGCTGAGCGAAGACGGGACTCGCACGTCTTCTCGTCGTGAGATGGAAATCATTACGGAGATGTTCTACTCGAACCTTTTCCGTTCATCAACTCCTGTGTCAAGCCCAATCATCCCCACTGGCGAAGCTCCACCACGGATTCTCCCTTCGGAAGTACGAGTCGCTATCAAGAGCATGAAACCTGGCACAGCCCCCGGACCTGATTTTATATCAGCAGACTTTCCTCGGGCTGGTGGCCATCCGCTTCATGTAATCTTAGCAGCGCACATGACATCCTATCTTCAGAAAGAAAGGATCCCAGACCAGTGGAAGACCTCGCGAACCGTTCTTATCCATAAGAAAAGTGACCGAGAGGACCTTCGGAACTACCGTCCGATATTGTTGGTGTTGTGTTATACAAAGTATTCACCAAGATCATCCTCACGCGCATATCTAAGACGATAGATGAAGCCCAGCCTCAAGAACAAGCTGGATTCCGTCAGGGGTTCAGCTGCTTGGACCACATCCAGACGGTGTCGAGGGTCATAGAGGTTTGCCGGGAATACCGCCTGCCCCTTGTTCTAACCTTCGTCGACTATGAGAAAGCCTTTGACAGCGTAGAAACGAATGCAATACTGTCAGCGCTGGTCGATCAAGGTGTGGACGCGTCGTATGTGAGGACATTAGCCAATTGTTACGAACGATACACGACTAGGATACAGCTTTTCCACCGCCCTCTCACCATACCCATTGGAAAGGGGGTACGACAAGGCGATACTATATCGCCGAAACTGTTCACGGCTGCATTGCAATGGATAGTGAAATCACTATCCTGGGAAGAAAGGGGCATACGTGTTGATGGAAGATTTCTTTCGAACCTTCGTTTTGCGGACGACATCGTTCTCTTTTCGAGCAGTACCAATGAAGCAGAAACAGATGCTCAACGAATTGAACGAAGCAGGGAAGAGAATAGGACTACGAACAAACAGAAAGAAGACACAGTTCATGAAGAACGCCCACTGCGAGGACGGAGGAGTACAACTTGAAGGCTCCCAAATCGTGGAAACTCCGTCATACGTATATCTCGGACGTTCTATGAACATGGAAAACGACTTGAAGGAAGAACTAAATAGAAGAATGAGAGCAGCATGGGCAGCATTCGCAGCCGTTAGGGAAGCTACGGACCAACTGACGGACCAAGATCTTCGTGCCCATCTGTTCGACTCGACAGTCCTTCCAGCGCTCTGTTACGCAGCGGAGACGTGGGCAGACACCGCGGCCACGTCTAGGAAGCTACTTACTACCCACAGAACCCTTGAGAGATGTCTCCTGAAGTTTAACCGGCGCACACAACACCTTGCCGGTCTTCGTAGCTCCGACTTAAGAGGAATGTCCCGCCTTCGCGACCCAGCGGAATATGTATCGAAAGCAAAACATAGATGATCCGGTCACATCATGAGAAGAATCGACGATAGATGGACTAAAAGAACGCTAGTGTGGATCCCAAGGGACGCTAAACGCCCCCGAGGGAGACCGCCAACGAGATGGGGTGACGTGTTCGCTGCACGCATGGACCAGCTGAGAGCTCAGCTGGATACGGCTCAAGGACCTCGTCAACGTCAGTCACGAAGCTTGAGAACATCTTGGATGACAATGGCGAGGGAACGAAACGAGTTGAAGAGATGCTGGGGCCCACACGTCCAGTGAAGACGGGCCATCTAAGTAAGTAAGTAAGTATTCTGGTTCTCTCAAAAAGATCAGGTTCTCAAGGTTTTTTCTCGCTCGTAGTTTATAGTGGGCCTCAAATGCGTCCAGCCGGGTCACCGTGATGTGCCTTTGATCGGGGGAAGTAAGAGAGGCGTCTGGCTCAGAAAGGGCGCAGACGATAGACCCGTCAAGTCAGCCTAATGAAAATGTTCGGCGGTGATTTTAACATGAGATATTCTTTCTCTGCTGAGCTTGAACATAATCGATGGTTACTTCTCCCCTTCTGATCGGGAATGAACAAAAGACGTGACCTCTGGATTTTTCTCTCGGGATTTCACTACGAACGCTGAATTGGTAGCAGGTATAAGCATACTCTTCATGGTTAATGATTGTTGGTCTGTTGCAGCCGTACAATTGAGTTAAAATGATGCAACGTGTGGTGCAGCAGAGCGAGCGGTTGTGCTCGAGCTAGGGCGACCGCACGCCAACCTCGCAACCCGAGCGGGACCAGCAAAGGTCCCACCGCGAGCGCATCCGCTTCAGCAACTCCTTTTTAGGCTAGATACTTTTAACGCGGGTGTAAAGGTATCCATCCATATCTCCCAATCCACTTTTACTCATATATTTTCCTTTAAAGTGTCTGACACTGAGCGGCAAGTTTAGGTGGAGGACATCCATTTTGTCCTTGCGTCTATGTGGTACAAATATTCGACAAATCTCCAGCGGAAACTGATGCCAGGTGTGTTCAATTTTATGCTGGACGTTTTTTTTATTTGGCGCTTCAACTTATTTACGTCATTTATTTGTTTATGTCCAACTTATTTATTTATTAACTATGAAATATTTTAGCATGAAATCTGTAAACAGGTGTGGCGACCAGACATCTATCGTTCTATAAGTACTTCCTGTATATAACAGATTCGTAGTTGTTCTGAATTGGATTTGCTGTAATTTTTCCCAGTTTGAAGGAAACCTTCAGCGATTGTTCCCAACCAAGAGTAACATGGATGAAATTTAGTAGTCGTAGAAAGCTGATTCCTATAAATCATGTCAGAATAAGTTCCAAGTTCGACCTTCTTTGAATCTTGGCATCGTAGAGTTTGATTGTGTACTACTTTCTTAAGCAGAACCAAGATTGTTATTTGTCTTTATTCTGGCTAACGTTTCGGCGTCGTCGCCTTCTTCAGAGCCTGGAAAAATCAAAGACACGTGTAATCTACTCTCTCAAACGCCTCGTCATCCCACAAGATATGATTTAGCAAACAGGTTATTTAAAAGCAATGTCAGAAAAGCAGACCAGCGCTCACCTTGATAGCCACGAAATCGTGATGTTAGCGGACCACCAGTTGTGAGAGTTGCGCCGCTAGTATTAACTGGTAACGATGCCCTCGCCTCTGACCCCGTAGGTCAAAACCCGCAAAGGTCCTGATATGGCGCCAGCTCGTTGGTCACAGCGATGCATTCTTCTTTACGATTCATGATAGGACTTTTGGCCGTGATATAAAACGCTTCCAATGTTTTTCGCGCTAGAACGTCTGATTCGCGTGCTAAGATAGTGACAGCTATCTTGAAAGGGGTGTTGTCATGACACTGTCTGCGATGAGCACCTAAAGGGGATGATGTTTTTGATTTTACGAGCCCGTCTAGGTGCTCCTTGACGCGGATACATAGTGATCTTCCTGTTTCGCCAATGTACTCAGCCTCACATAACTAACAGGTGATTAGATAGATAACCTCCGATACCACGCAATCACCCTGCCTCCCGTTCGGACAAACGATGCAATTCGGTGTCTCACAAAGTCTGTCATATGCGCGACTGAGGACTAGCTGCTGCTTCAGGTTTACAGGTGGCATGTCCACTACTCTGACTGTGTCTTGCAGACCCGCCTGTCGTAAGCTTGCTCGCACTGCATTGCTCATGTCATCCGAAATAAAAGGAAGGCAGAAAGGAATCTTTGTTGCTTGTTCTACCCTGTGGCACCGCCGCTCAGTTGCATGGCTCCGATTTGAATGAGAGGCTTTGCTGGGTACCCATTGGACTCAGCAATGCGGTTTGCCATGTTTATGGAGGCAATGCGCCCTTGAGCCTCAGAAGAAACCATTGCCGCTGTCTTAAACATATTTTCAATGACTGACTTTTTAGTTCTCCAGGGGTGCGCCGATTGGTAGTGAATCAGAATGTTTTTACAACTTGGTTTTCGATACCATTTTGTTTTCCAATTTCCCCTACACAAATGAACCTGGACATTGAGAAATGGCAGCCAGTTGTCTTTAGGTTTTTCCCTCGTGAACTTTATGTACTGGGATTGTTTATTTAAGAGATCGAAGCAAGAGTCCATTTCAGCTTGTGTTGGACATACAATGCAACAATCATCTATGTGTCGGCAGTACAATAGAGGTTTGCGACACACTTTAGACATGAAAGCAACGGCTAATGTAGGCGCAAGTCTTTGTCCTGTGGCCGAGCCTCTAATCTGCCTATAGTATTGCCCAGACCAGCGAAATACGGAATATCTCAAACATTTGCACAGCAGCATCATTATTTGCTGTATCGCAAAACCATACATGTTAAGAGTCGCCTGGTGTTCGAGAAGCAGCTCTGATGTTGCTTGTAGTGCAGTATCGATGGAGACGTTGGTGTAGAGCGAAGTGACATCGAAAGTTTCATCTGAGGCTCAAAGGTGCATTGCCTCCATAAACATGACAAACCGCATTGCTGAGTCCAATGGGTACCCAGCAAAGGTCTCTCATTCAAATCGAAGCCATGCAACTGAGCGGCGGTGCCACAGGGTAGAACAAGCAACAAAGATTCCTTTCTGCCTTCCTTTTATTTCGGATGACATGAGCAATGCAGTGCGAGCAAGCTTACGACAGGCGGGTCTGCAAGACTCAGTCAGAGTAGTGGACATGCCACCTGTAAACCTGAAGCAGCAGCTAGTCCTCAGTCGCGCATATGACAGACTTTGTGAGACACCGAATTGCATCGTTTGTCCGAACGGGAGGCAGGGTGATTGCGTGGTATCGGAGGTTATCTATCTAATCACCTGTTAGTTATGTGAGGCTGAGTACATTGGCGAAACAGGAAGATCACTATGTATCCGCGTCAAGGAGCACCTAGACGGGCTCGTAAAATCAAAAACATCATCCCCTTTAGGTGCTCATCGCAGACAGTGTCATGACAACACCCCTTTCAAGATAGCTGTCACTATCTTAGCACGCGAATCAGACGTTCTAGCGCGAAAAACATTGGAAGCGTTTTATATCACGGCCAAAAGTCCTATCATGAATCGTAAAGAAGAATGCATCGCTGTGACCAACGAGCTGGCGCCATATCAGGACCTTTGCGGGTTTTGACCTACGGGGTCAGAGGCGGGGGCATCGTTACCAGTTAATACTAGCGGCGCAACTCTCACAACTGGTGGTCCGCTAACATCACGATTTCGTGGCTATCAAGGTGAGCGCTGGTCTGCTTTTCTGACATTGCTTTTAAATAACCTGTTTGCTAAATCATATCTTGTGGGATGACGAGGCGTTTGAGAGAGTAGATTACACGTGTCTTTGATTTTTCCAGGCTCTGAAGAAGGCGACGACGCCGAAACGTTAGCCAGAATAAAGATAAATAACAATCTTGGTTCTGCTTAAGAAAGTAGTACACATGTCAGAATACTTCTGATTAATAACAGCATTGACATGACAGCTGGAACTTCATTGATGTGAACAGGACAGCGCTCCTGTTCACATCAATGAAGTTGTATACTGTCCATTCAGAGTTTCTGAGTTGCTGAAAACGTTCCTGGTTTCACTTCTGAGCTTGAGAATTCTTGTGAAGGATAAACAAGTGATAAATCACTCCTATAAATCCGTCAATTTTAGGGGCTTAGCGTGGCTAATGGCTCATTTATACTTCTTGCCACTTCGCTTAACCTAATTGTGGGCGAAGTACAGCTACAAGAGAATGATTTCATCAAGACCATGAGTAAAGTTAGTGGTGGCAAAGCTAAGTAAAATGGTATCACAAATTCGCCATTTACATTGCCCAGAATGAGTACGATGCACGATTGCAACTGCACACCAGTTGCAGTTTTCCAAACAAGTTTTGAACTCTTGCTTTCCAATGAATTTTTGATATTTTGGTTGGACCTGCATTAATTTCCTATAGCCGTTGTCATATATGACGTCATTGTCCCTTTTTTTGGGGTTCTTAATTGCTCGTGAAACGAAAATGCTTCTTTTTGTGTTTCTTGACAAAATGTTAACAAAAGAACTACTTACTTGTTGGAGCAAAACTGGATAAATTTTTACAAAATATTTGTTCGGTGTGTGCACCCATTGCATAACGTCAAATACATGCAGTCGTCAAACGTATTCAGCCAATCTGAGGCGACGAGTTCTGGATCGCAGCGAGCACAATGCTCTGCCTTTCCAACGCAGTCGCCCACCTATGGCGCAGTTTTGTTGTTTGGAAAGGTCTTCGGGTCAGTGATGCCGTATACGCATCGTATTAGCTGACTGAACATAGTCAGCTCCGAATGTGTCTTGAATAACATTTATTTCCTCTTGCTTACTAATAAGAGCCGCAAAAGATAGAGAACTTGCACTCAGAGAAGGAACAATACAGATGGTTATTTAAATTTGAAAAGTAAGCCAGTCTGGAGTAGTGTCACATATAGTAGGGTCAAAACGTAATGAAACACGTACGCAATTGCGTACGCGGCTTCCCTCGAGGCGGTGCGGTGAAGCGCAGCGCTTACGAGTGTGGTGAAGCACTTGCTGGCACCACCCATCGCTGCAGTTTGCGACGACTCTAAGTCGGTTCCTACTGCTGCCTCCACCGCATCATTCCGAGCAAGAAGGCAAATGCACCGCGACTACACTCGTGATTCATGTCGTCTCGACCCGACTATATGTTACATAAGTACTCTAAGAAAAAAATCACATGTTGAAATGCTTAACAGCTTACTCTGGTGAAGACCTCATTACGGAGATCTCAAAGAGGAACAGTTTCTTTTTTCATCAACACATGTATTATATACATTTTTTCTGATAGAGCAACCTACATTTCGATGAACTCTGTTTTTCTTTTTGCAGAATCCGAGCAGGCGATGAAATTGTTGCAGTGAATGGAATCTGTGTTAAAGGAGAGAGAAAATCGGCAGTTGCACAGCTAATTCAGTGCAGCACGAATCCTGTTAAGGTTTGAATATTTCGAGTAGACGACAGTGCATTCCTTCTAGTCCGCCTGTATAGTCGGGTCAAGACGACATGTATCATGAGTATAGTTGCGGTGCATTTGCATACTGGCTCGAAACGGTGCGTTAGAGGCAGCAGCTGGAACCGAGCTGAGACCGTCGCAAAGTGCAGCGATGGATGGTGCTAGCAAGTGTTTCACCACGCTAATAGTCGCTACGCTCAACCTGAGCGTCTCGAGAGAAGCCGCGTACGCAATTGCGTACGTGATTCATGACGTCTTAACTCTGCTATATAGTCGGGTCAATACGACATGAAACACGAGTGTAGTTGCGGTGCATTTGCGTACGCGCTCCAAACGGCGCCACTGAGGCAGCAATTGGAACCGAGTTGGGACCGTCGCAAATTGCAGCGATGGGTGATGCCAGCAAAGATTTCACCACGCTCCCAGCCACTACGCTCCACCGAAGCGCCTCGAAAGAAGCCGCATACGCAATTGCGTACGTGTTTCATGTCGTTTTGACCCTACTATACATATATTCGAGTCGAAAATGTGAAATGTTTAGTGCATTTGCACAGTCAGGTTAACGTATGGAGTTATTGAAAACGCCCGTATCTGCGGCGGATGATGTGTCCGCCAAACGTCATAATTCTTTGACTTAAAGGCAGCATACCACGAATGTGACGTAGTAAGGGAATGTGTGGGAAGAGCTAGGATTGGGTTTCTAGATTGCAGATCCAGGATGGTTAGCCCATCACTCCTTAATCGTCGTGAAAAAAACAGGATGAAAGACGCCGTTTTTTACGACAATTTCAGTGGCAACGAGCCACCATTGTGCAGATGCCGCGCCCACGTGCAAAAGGGGGCGGTCGTTAGGTACCCGCGACAGCCAATCATTAGGGAAAACGACTGGCAACGGCGATCGTTAATTGCGCTGCGCAGCGTCAGCAGAGCACTGCGCTGCGTTTGCCTCATGCCCCGCCCATCACATCCTTCATCAGCGACTCTCATCGTCTAATGAAGTGCGAAGCATGCCTCGCAGGGGCAGGCTATCTCTGCTATTGCCTCCTTATGGAGGATCGATCGTTTACGTATAAAGATATATCGAACGACTGCACACGAGATACCAGAAATAGGAAATAATTGTACGTTTTATTTGCGTAAAGCAAAAAAAAAATCGAAATTTCACAAACTACTGCAGTGTCTTACATGGATTTAATAGTCGGTACAAATACAAATATACATCCATATCTTCCATACACTTTTTTCAATCACACATCTACATCTTTCAAAAACCAAGTTCTTGGTTCTACACTTTTTAAATTTTACTACATTGCTACGTTGTTGCCTTTTTGTTCCTTGAACCTTCGTAGAAGGCAACTCTATCACGTAATTGCAATACAGAGATTGCTCATGACCTCAGTGATGTGGTGATGGATGGGCGTGGCTTAGTGATCACAGGTAGCCCAAGACATGCCTGCTCTGGCCTACCGACAGCCTCTTCTGCACGCACTTATCTGGTTGCAGATAATCGGCTGCGGGTACCTAACGATACGCACCCACGTGCAAATAGTCAAAGAGTAATGGTGTCTCCTTACCAGCCTATTCAAGTAAAACCAATGAACAGGCTGCTGAGGGGACCGTTACGTGTACATAGAGAAGCCCTCTAACGTATCTCTTTGGAAGTGGTACAGTTCCCACGTCGTTTTTTTTAACGACGATTAGAGAGAGATGAGCGAAACCACGTCGGATCCCGCAGTGTACATCTCAAACTTCTCTCGCGGATTCTCTCGCCGCGTCAGATTCGATTCAGATTTTCCTGCCATTAATTATCCGATTACTTTAGATAACAATAAACAAGTTGGAGACGGATTCATCAAAAGGCAAAACACTAGACATCATTATGAAGAAGATTAAGCACAAGGTCTCCATATATATTTCCACCATATTTACTTCCACTGCTGCATTTTTCACATCCTTTTCAGATGGTTGAATTCATGGATGCTGATTCGGCAGATGCACTGGGCCTTTCTAGGGCGATCCTATGCAATGATCCGCTGTTGAAAAAAATGAAGGTATAGTAGGATCAAAACGACATGAAGCACGATTCAGTTGCGTAAGCGACTACGCTCGAAGAGGTGCGCTAGAGCGAAGCGGTTAGAATTGAACGAGGTCCCCTACTTGCACCATCCATCCTTGCAGTTCGCGAAGATCCCACGTCGACTCTAACCGCCATCTCCACCGCGCCTTTTCGAGCGCAGCCGCTTACGCAGCTGTACCGTATTTCATGACGTTTTGAGCTGACCATAAAAACATATCCTTCAACTGTTCTCTTGGATTGAATCATTTTACAGGTACTCGAAGATAACACCCTACTCTATAGGAACTTGATAGGATATTTCAGTGATCTCTTTTACTTTCAAGAGAAAATCAGTTATTATCAGAAAGGTGAGTTCATTTGAATTCGACATGTAAGGATCCCCTGGAAATGTTTTTCGAAGGATTTTTTCTTGTTTCTTTGACGTCAGGACATATGACTTCTCATAGTGGAATCAGACTGATAAATTATCACAGTTTTCAGAATTCCTTTTCATCTTCAGAATTCGGCGACGTATTCTGTGAATTAGCCGCCCATGAAGCTCACGCAAATGCAAACGAGACTTTCACTGTGTTTGGAGAAGCTCACCGACAACTGAGCAAGAAACAAGTAAAAGAATAACTCTAAAGTTTGTAAATTTTAAAATAATGGTTATGTAGATAATAGCTGTAATTTGAATACTAAGTAGACCGATGAGAGTTTCAATCGAACAATTCGGTTCGTGATGAGCCCAGAGAAAAATAACGTCCCGATGTTTAGACCATCACCCTTTATGGAACTGCTCTTTTTTCAGAGCGATTCGCTGAAGAATCTGCGGCCGCTTATAGCTGATCTCGTGACCTACGTGGACAAAGTAATTCCAGACACACAACTAACTTTGAAGAAGTACGGGTCATTTCTGCTGTTGAGGCCTCCTTGTCTTTCTATTCAAAGTGTGCGTAAACTTTTGCTATATTTTAGGTACCTAGATGTAAAGTACGAGTATTTATCTTATTGTCTGAAGTTAAAAGAAATGGATGACGAAGAGTTAGAGTACCATTCCCTCAATGAAGGTTTGTATCGTGTGGAAACTGGAAACTACGAGTACAGGTGAGTCGACTATGGCGCATTAACCATATACGCTCTGAAAAAAGCGACAAGAATATGTGGACGGATTTATGGGTCATCTTTCTTCGGAATTGAGTCCTTTTGGCAATGAAGTACTCCTGATGCAAAAGGAAAAGAGAGCGGACCTGAGCGTTATATATCACCTACATATAAACCTTCTTCTTGCTTTTTGAGATAATTTTTCAAGCAGTTTCTTGAAAATTGAATGACGTTCCGCTGATCAGCTGTATATTGTACCAAGCCGATAACAGATCACCTAAACTCAAATGTTAGCTACAAGTATGACTATTGCCCCACAGAGAGGCACATCGTAGGGTGAAAACAACATGAAGCACGGTGCAGTTGCGTACAGGGCTGAGCCCAGGCGGTTCGGTGGAGCGTAGCGCTTAGACTCGACAGAACCCTTGCTAGCACCATTCTTGGTTGCAGTTCACGATGGTCCCACCACGACCCCAACCGCTTTCTCCATCGCGTGACTTCGAGCGTATCGACTTCTGCAACAGCACCGTGCTCAATGTCGTTTTGACCCTACTATGTGATTGCCACCATTGCTTGCCCGTCGATTACTGTAATTGATCCAAGAGTTGTTTTTTAATAGCTAGCAACCAGCAAACACATTATGCACAAGTATCCCCTTGTCAGGAGGAAAACGACAATAAAATCAGGTCCCATCCTTACCTCAGCTGTTCGACCAGTTTTATTGGTTTAAATTAATCTTTATTGGTTTTTTTGCGGGGAATGTTTGCTGCAGATTGATGCTTCGCTGTCGCCAAGAAACAAGACAGAAATTCGTCCAAATGCGAAACGACGTCATGGTCAAAATTGAACTGCTCGACCAGAAGCATGGTAAGTGAAATTGGAAGTAAATGACGTAAACGAATGAATGAGTAAATGAATGAGGAATGGCCAACATAATTGCAGTGAGGGACATTGCACTTCATTTGACGAATCTCGCCACTGTAATGAAAGAATGCCTGGCTGACTGTTCGTCTGTACTTCAGAATACTCAAAATTATCCTATAGAGATCGATATTACACAGGTGTGCAAAATTCGCATTTTTATTCTAAATTGGATACAATTTGGAATGTTCTTCAGAGTGGAAAAGAGTCGTCGTTGTATGTTGAGCATTCTACTGAGGACAATGGTAATGACAAGCACAGTTGCGAAGAGCAGCTCATAAACACCTCTCTGCCCGAGGACTTGGCAGATGATATCAATTTAATTGATATAAATTAAATTATTAAAATGCGTTATCGTTGTGACCAGTATGTTTGGGACGTGTCACTCACTTAGTGAGTTGAGCCATTACGAACACTTGAGGGGCTCGTCGGCAGATTGTGTCAAAGCTGATGGCGAGCGATTCTCGTCGTGATGTTCTCAACGCTATCGATAATGCCGATGATTAGTGGTCGCAGCCTGAAAGTGGTTTTAAGACTGCTGCTGGTAAAGGGTAACAAAGTGTCAGAGCCAGCGTATCACGAAACTGATGGTGTTGAGGTCTCTGTGAGCAAATATAAAATTCGGGACGTAGCTTAGGATTATGAGCATAGCCTATCTCAATTCCCCCTAATCATTCAAAAAAAAAATGGCGTTGAAACCGTCTTAGTTACCTTCAAGGTACGTTAGAACGCGCCACTCTTGTACGTGTTCTGGCTCCCTTTTTATTGGTTTTACCCGTGGAGACCTCATTGACTCCCGACCGCTCTCTCGTGGATGCGGCGTGTGCAGAAAGCTAGCGTGTTCACATGTACCTCGAAGGAAAAAAACACCTTTTCCCAGGCCATTTTTCAGGACGACTTATTTTAGCCTCGGCGTCATCAGATTCGTTTTTCTGGAGGCGATCTAGTTGTGCTGATCTACCAAGCATGCGGAAATCTATAGCAGATCAATGTGCTCATGTTTTTAGGGGTGGGTTTTCATTCAGAAAGGCGCAGTTGGTTTTTTTCGGTATCAATACATGCACACGTTTCGAAGTGGTGTTTCTAAACTTCATTTGTTCCTTAGAGGTAAAATGTTGAGGGTGACGGGGGCACTCAGTGGCGCCCTTATTTCTGGATGAAATTACTAAATCAATCGGAACTCTAAGGCCTAAGCATTAGCCTTAGAGGATCTATTACTTCTAAACTGAAATGTTAACAGGAATAAGTAAGATAGAGCGTTGAGAAACAAGGGAGCGACTGAGTGTCTCCCGTTCCTCTCCCCAACTACACTTTCCCTTTCTCTGGCACCTTAGCTGTCGCGTTTTGTCTCTGCTTCCTCCTCACGTAACAAGATTTAAAATAAAAGAAGCAGCAACTTACACATCGCCGTTGTTGGATCTCCTCGCCACTTCTAAAGCTTCCATAGCTAATTGCTTCGTCATATCGTTCATTTGACGTATATATCTCATCGATGCAACCATCTCCTTTTGGCCTCCGTCTTCAGCTGTCTAAACTGTTGCATTAACTCGCATATTGTGCAGGAAGCAATGGATGTACGCCTTACTGTATACGTTGGAGGAGGCGCTGCTACCTCGACCTCGATGGGCTCGCTTGAAATTTGGCCAGTTTTCCGGTACCTGTCAATTACAGTAAGCATACGTTTCTTCGGTCCATATGCAATACCCATCTCCTCGAAGTCCTGTGAAAGTATGCGGTTTTGACGCAAACCTCCGCAACGTAGAATAAATCCACACCTTTTCGGTCAGATCAAAGAACAGATCTAAATCGATGTTCTCCGCTTTGAACTTATCAACAAGGCGAAGGAGATTCATCTCCTCTAATAGTGCTTCCAACGTCCGAGGTCGCCTGGAGGTTCGCGGAGCTTCTGCATCGGAAAATGAGTGATTGGACCGCTAAATACGAGCGTAAGAAAGGTGTTCACCTGGGGTGAATCCTGGATTTCCTCGACGCTGCATGTGTTCATCAATAAGCTGTTGGATTTTTGGCGTTTCCCCAGCCAAAGCATGGCCATCTTCACCGCGTACATTCTTGATAAATGGATCTCCACCCTAAAACGCCGGTTTTATTATGCTTCTTGCGCTTTCTGAACTATTGTAATGAATGGTACATCACTATTCACTTAGCGAATACACAATGATGATATAAAGTAAACACACGTATTCAAGAAGGCTACATGTGGTTAGTTCATGTCCGCTAACGCATGCCTCCAGAAGAGGAGTCATTCCCTCAGAATCAGCAGCATTTGGATCTGCTCCCGCTTGCAGCAGCGCGTCCGCAACCTAAAAGTACCCGAGGAAAAGCCATTCGAGCATTTATGCTTGGGAAATGTTTAGAACGCAATGCTAAGAAAAATGTTCGATGTTTTGCTCTTCATACTGCCATAGTCTGATCAAAACGACATAAAGCAGTTGTGTAAGCGGAGTGCAACGAAGCGAAGCAGCGCAGTGGAGACTACGGTTGGAGTGGAGCTGCAACCATCGCGAATTGCAGTGAAGAGGTGGTGCTAGCAAGGGTCCCACCACGATCCTAGCTGTCACGCTCCACCGCGCCACTTCGGGCGCAGCCGCAACTGCACAGTGTTTCGTCGCCTTACGTGTTTACGTTTTATACGTGAGGTTCGCGTCGTGGTTTGCAAGTATCGCAGCGGAAACCCTAAATGCAGAGGTGTGGGGAGTTTTTTGTCGGGTAATCTCACAAATAATCCGCTTTATGCCGTTTGGTCATAGCAGTTATGTGGGTCTGAAGTGTGACTTCGTAGGGTAAATTGGTGTTTCGAGCGCTCTTGATTACTCTGACTCCTGAACCTGTCGGCACTGTTTCCTGCTTGCAAGCTGCACTCCAAACCCTACCTACAGAAACCCATCATGGAAAGTTGCACTGAACGTTGCCTTGTAAGTATCATTATGGTCAAGAAGTAATTATTGCGTTTATTGTTGAAATGAGTTACAAACCACGTTTTGGCTACAACTGCATGCATAATGTAGAGCTTGACGATCCTTGGTGTCGGCTCGATTAACGCTGGCGCCTTGCTCAAGTAGAAGACGAACTACCTGGAAATTGAAGTAGACCATATAAGTCACGACCTGATGCAAGATTTTCATGTGGAACAACTTTCGCACTCACTTGCAAATTGCCACAAGACGCTGCCATCATCAGTGGTGTTTGTCCTCTCCGATTACAGTCATCTATCTGAAAGTTCCAGACTAATTTCCCGATGCACCCTTTATACCATTGAAGTCTGTTCACTATTTCCTACAAGTTTTCTTTAAAATTTTCTTAAAAACTTCTTCCCAGACTTTCTTGGAAACTTCCCAAACTTTTTCAGGAAATTTTACTCTTAACTCTCATTTGGGAGCCTGATAAACTCACTATCAGCACCGATATACTCAATACAAATTGATCACATATCTCTCTGGATGACACAACGGCGAAAAATCTCCGATCTTCCGGCTCGCAAGTAGCTTTCATGCATGTGTGAAATTGTAATTCAATTCCTTTTGATTCTCTTTTTTCATGGCTCATTTGTGTGCAACTGAATAAACGAATAAACTAATGAACCTTTATTTTGGTAAAGTATTGTGTCAAAAAAGGTGCGCTCAGAAAATTGCAGAAACTTTGCACCTTTTATATGTTTTTTTTTGTACATTATTTATTATCCATGTTTACTTTTGCTAACTAGATGCGTCATCAATTGAAAACCTCGTAGCCAAACTAAGTGCATAGCTTAATTTTCAAATGTCTAAGAAGAGGAAAGATGACAAAAAATAGTAATTAAGAACACGATATTTTTCTTTTTTTCAGGACGTTCTCATCAACTTACCAAAAACTTTCCTACTGGGAAGTGACCAATTCTAGCCCAATATACTTGTTGCCTTCTTGAAGGCATCACTCCACGAATCTGGAGTGGTAGGGGTTTTAAGTGTGTTACGCCTATACAGAGTCGCAGATTGTGGGAAAGAGGGTGATTCCATCCACGTCTCCCTAATTGCCGTAAAAAACGGCCCGAAAGAGGCGGCGCGTGCACGAGGCTGGCGCGCTCCAATAGATCTCACTGTAGAAAGTAGCCCCTCGGAACGCTTGAACCCGCATCCTCCGGGCCGTTTTTTTACGGCGATTAAGAAGAAATGAGTGGGATCCCACCCGTTCCTGCAATCTACGATTCCGTTTAGTCTTTGGCCACCGGAAATGCATATCACATCAGATTCGTGAGGTGATCCCTCTAAACCTAAACTACCAGAAAAAAAAAACTCACTCGATCAGGTTTAAACCATGTTAAAAGCAGCCTCTGAAGAAATGGAGGCATTATCACTTCACATACATCATAGATGAAGTCTTCGCTTAAGTTGATGAGAACATCACCTGCTGAATGTTTCAGATTTTCTTATGAGGCAAGCCGACACACCTTTGCTCCCGCTTCGACGAGTATTTTACATACATTGTGGTGACCAAGATAGGCGGCGTAGAGCAGTGGAGCCCAGTCGGAAAGATTCTTCTCATTTGGATCGAATTTTTTGCTCGCAATTAACGTCTGCAAGTGAAAATTGAAAATTCACAAATTTCCAAAACAAGAACGCAGACAGATGTCGTTGTTACTTGTATGACGTTCGCATCCCCGATGCTGGCAGCTGTGTGCGCGTCCATACGGAAGTTGTCCTCTTTGTGCAGAGGAGGCATAGGTTTCCTCAGTATCTCTGCTGCTAAACCACCACCCTCACTGGACCTCTCTCCGGAAACGTAAGCGACACCAGGACGAGCCGCAGAGAAACGTACCCGTACTGACATCCTAAAAACACAAAATAGAAGCTTTTTGCAAGGAAATAAGACGATTCCCAGCACTCTTCGATGACGAAAGTATTTCTAAAGACGCCGATTTCAAAGGATTTTTTTAGATTTGAGAAGAGTTTTAGAGAAGGTGTGTTCGAGCATAAATTCACACGAAACAAAAATAGGCAGACACTTCCATCTTTCCTTTTTTGCCACAGTGAATAACAGACTCTGCTGGATTTTCTCTGTGGATGTAGAAGGAACGACTATGTTTTAATTATTAAACAACAAGAAATCATTCGACTAGGGCAGCTAGTGTTCGAAAAAAGAGAACTTCTAAAAGGGCCAAAATATGAACTTTGTAGGCAATTTTGTTCAGTCTACATAGTCTTTGCAGCTTAATCACTTTCACTGCCTCACACAAACCGTCCTCCTCCCTAGGACTTGCTTCAGCTAAACCTTCATCTTTCGAAAACATGAGTATCATTCACATGAATACATGATCCGAGCAAAACGCATCGATTTGTGGTGTAAAAGTACGGTAGAGGTGGCGTAAAACGCCTGTCTGCTTTCAACCGTTCGCAGGCCAGTGCGCTTTCTTCCAGGCCAGTGAAGTCAAGTGATAGTCCTGGCGTTTCATCGTCTGCCGTGGGCCATGGGAAGCACAGTGGAATGGGATCACGAAGTTTTTTAATCGAAAATGTAGTATGTTGAGCGTTGAAGTTGTTAGCGATTATTCAACGTGGAGAACGCACAGCAAAATAAGATGTCCAAAACGTTAAATACCTATTGAAAGAGAATTTCTCAACCCACAAGGTTTTATTACCTAATTTTTTAAAAAGTTTTAGCAGCTCTTTTTTCAGACCAATAAGGCAGCATGTCACGATAATAACGATAGCGGGTTCTCTGTAGGAGAACACAGAGCTCGGGTTGTAGATCACAAGTATGAAGATTATCCCGCTCAATTCCCCTTCCTGAAAAACGGCATGAGAAACGGCGTTTTGCGTCCACGAGCGACCGGTCGAGGATCAATGAGGTTTCTCACCAACCCATTCAAGCAAAACCAATGAATGGGGGGTTACTGAGAGAACCGGAACGTATACATATAGATGAGCGTCCTCACGTTCCTTGTTGGAACTAAAATTGTTCCCACGCCGCTTTTTGCGACGACTAGAGAGACATGATCGAAACCACCCCGGATCTCGCAATCCACTACCGCATCTTTAGGTTTTCCTGCGGGCTCCCCCAAGCGTGTGATTCGTGGCATGCTGCTTTCAATCGAGACGATAAGGTCGCTGAAGCTGAATTGCTGTTGTGAATGGAGAAAGATTATGCTCCAAGATCCAACACTCTTTGTCTCCGCGCTTCAAAGTTGGGAATTTTGACCTCTAAAGTTATCACTCACTGGTCGGTCACAGTCTCCACTGTTGTTTTTCCCATCGCTTCCAAAAATTTTCTCCCATTCTTCAATGGTTTTCCTATGCAGCCTACTGTTTTTTTTTTCAATGCTTTCCTTCGTTTGTTCTCATGTTTTTCATTCCCTTCCCAATTCTTTCTCTTTGTCAAAATTTTCATTCGACGCCCTTCATGCAAAACACAAACCTTGGATGCAGCTTCAGGGGTCTAATCACCTCGATTGTAAGGACCTTAAGTTTTCGAAAATGCTCCAATTTGTCTGTTTGCACATTTTAATGATTTGGAAGAACGAGAATCAACAAGTTCAAAAAGTCTGATTACGGCCTTCTTATAGAGTTAAAATTTCTCTGTTGATCGACATGTGATATTTTTGAACTACTTTATGATTCTATATGGATTTTTTACTTTGAAAAGAGAACACTCACGAATTATTCCTCAACCCAAAAACTCAACGATCTCTCAAGAATTTATGGCTATGTAGCAAACGAGAAGCTCGCAGTGTTTTGAAGTACTTTTCTCGCTTGCCGGTCTTCAATCACTTTTCTCCCATAGCGAAAAATAAATGAGAACCTGTTTTCAGCAAGATTCTTGTAAAGCATGAAAATGTTTTGCGAGAATTCATTGATCACCACCTAACAATTCTGAGTTCGAGACATTCGCAGTGGAAAGGTTTCCAAACACTCAAGGGCATATACTCTCCATGGCTGGGGATCGGAAACCAAATCAATTTTTTTGAGGTTTTGTAACAAGTTTCTCTGAGGCTCAGAGTACAGAAGTTTCTAGCGTATATCAAGACATAGCGTATATATAATGGAGAAATTTAGAAGAATAAACTCAAACAAAGTCAGTCAGACGTCTCTGTCTTTGATAAGTGCAGTTTGAAGCTGAGCTAGTTCTGCCTTAGACAGTCAGACTTCAAACAGACCTGATTAGCAAGTAGAACCCTCAGTTAAGGTTTGGTCCTGTTAGAAAAGCATCAGCGAACAATACAATCACGATTAAGTGATCGGCTTTGGCGTTCCTCATAAATACGAACTGTATCCACCGCTCAAGAGCGTAATTTTACCCATCACGTTATCGAACACAAATCGCCGTTATCATTAATGAACAAGGACAAAATCCAAGATAACGCTGTGAGCCCACTAGATTGGACGGTGCACTATCGGATTGCGAAAATCCAGATCTATCCGACACTGAACGTAAAACTAACTCTAGCTTCTACTCTCGTCTAGATTAATTCTCGTCCACGAATTACTAAATTCTAACGAGAGAACAAAAAAAAATAGCAGGAGACCTTGGAAAACAACACATCTCAAAAATTGTCGCATTCATAGTTCATCAGTTAGGCTCCCGCTGATTGGGAATGGTATTCTATTCGTCGCGTAACTAAACACGCAACGCCATCTTAAAACCTTAGCGGTTCAGATATCTCCAACTGCACACTGTATGATGCTATTTATTTTGTTGCGCATTACAAGTATGATCACTACGAGTGAAACAAACAAATAATTAATTATGTAGCGAATCTTATCCAGTACCTATCAAAAGATGCGCGTTTCGAGGTGCAAACACATCACGGTGGGCACAGCACATTGAGCTCGCAATCTCAAACCACAGCCGCATGGTTTTCGTTTCAAGAATCGATAATGAGAAGGGAACTTTCATATCTTAAGTCAAATGTGAAACACCAAGCGGTTAACTTGCTGCTACTCAAAGTCCTCAAAGAAAGTCCCAGAAAAGGAATCCTGCCCGGAAAACAAGATGAGGCAAAAGAAGTGAGACGTCATAAGAACAAATTGTAAGATTCAGCTGACAAATTAATGTATAAGTGTGTGAGAAATAGGCAATAAGAGACAGCGAATCAATAGACGACATCGGCACAACCTGTTTCTTCAGCGCCGATATCGTAGGAACGATAGCGACGAACGTGATCACGATAACTGTCCTTCTTTACAACGCCATTAACTGAAAGCATCATACACTCACTAGTCAACAACTGAAATAGCAATGACTTCATGATACAAATGCAAAACTCAGGAACAACTTTTTTATCTGAGCAGTAACACTGAGGTAACAATTACCCAAACGATAGAATCTTGTCACCACAACAACAACAGGCTACTGCGAATCGCAGCTCAAGTAACATATACTCGTTGCTTCTAGCAATAAAATGTGAAACGAGCGCACGCAGAAAAGCAGTATAGTTATGAAAATCTCCGCCCAAGAGCACAGATGACCAGCATCAACACCGAACATTTCAATTAATTTTAAAAAAAAAGCAGCCACGTATAGCTGCGCTGACGATACGATCCAACCAAAGTTCAACATGATCCTTCTTCCTTTTTGTTCTTTACCATTTGCACAAGATATTTAAAACGACGTATACACGCTTTTTTCGTTTTTGTCCCAACTGCCGTCGAAATCTGAAAAACGAGTAACAATACAAAAAAGTTTGAAGAGAGAAGTTCTAGAAGCCTCAGGATAATGGGTCTTCCGAAGCAATTCTGAAGTGATTATGGCTCAGAGACCAGTTTGTGGCACAGTAAAGAAAAAAAGTCTTACAAATTCAAAACTCGGGTACACCAGGCTGATCAGATTTTAAACCCATACGGTTCAGTTCCCGTTGCGTACTTCTATTTGATTATTTTATAGATGCAAAGAGTTGTCCTGCCGGATAAATTGATCAGTTCGGTGTTTTTGTTTTAACCACACAACTTCTGATCAGTAAGAACCAAAAAAATCATAAGCCAATACCAGCAAAAAGACAAAGTTGACTCGCTGGTTATAGACCGAAAACCCATACCTTATCCCATCGCTCCGGATCAGAAGCCGGATACGTTTTGATTGCTTTTTCAAGCAATTTCTGTTCAGTGAGAGTCCAAGTATCCTCATCTGGCAGTGAAGTCCCCAACATGTTTTGAGTGGTCACTGGTAGTTTAACATTCATAGATTGCACCGCTTTGCACTGGAAAGACATAGCCATTCTCAGAATGGTAAGGAAAATCACTTAGGCAAAACATTCATAAGAAGAAATATCCTAAGACATCTAAAGACCTGCCTTGTTGGAAAAGACAAGTTGTTGGATAAGTTGACAAATGTGACAGTAAATATAGGAACGTTTTCTTTGTTCAATAAATGTACCTACCTGTTTTATAATTTGTTTTTCATTTTTCGGGGGAGTAGATTTGTCTTTGCGATGCTCGTTTATGTAATCAGCTATAACATTCCACCTATCGACTGTACCCGCAGGATAGGTGTTAGATGCCTAAAAGTAGTCATTGCCACAAAAATACTGATCTGATACCAGAACTAACTACGAGCTATGGAAAATAACTGGAACCACTAGGTGTGCAGAATAACGAATGCACAATAAAGAATAAATGTATAATCGGGTCAAAGCGACATGAATCACGAGTGTAGTTGCGGTTCCCGTACTCGGTCGAAACGGCGCAGTGGGGGCAGCAGTTGGACCCGAGTAGGGACCGTCGCAAACTGCAGCGATGAGTGGTGCCAACAAAGATTTCACAGCGCTAATAGCCGCTACGCTCCACCGAAGCGCTTCGAGAGAAGCCGCGTACGCAATTGCGTACGTGGTTCATGTCGTTTTTACCCTACTATAGATCGGAAACTCTAGGAAAAATAAGTGCAGAGTGCCAACGAAAGTGAACCTTAATTAGTAGTTGGATTTCGTCGCTCGTCCATAACACTTTGTCTGCTTCTTTCGGCCTATCTTCCGTTTTTGTCTCAGTCTTCGTAGCAGCATTTGTTTTAGTACTCTACAAGGCAACAAATTCTGTGCAGTGCATGAATATCACCAGAAATGAACCACCATCACCTCTGCTTTCGAGATGGCAGAGAGGATTTCTTCTCGGACCGTTAGTTTCTCAATAGAGTCACATAAAGCTGTCATTGCATCGACAGACAGTGACAAACAAAGCTGCAAAAAAAAAAAATTGTCCCATTAAAAGTAAAAATAAAGGAACAAACAACTGTACCCTCTCAACACGTTCCATCTCCACAAGTTTCTCTCTGGCATCTTCTGTCCAATGACCAGCAGCTTCAGCTAACTTCTTGAAACGCCTTCGCTGGGCAGCCGCAGCTTTCTTGGCAGTTTCTTTCTCCTTTCGCTCCTTTTCCTTCAACATGAACGTAAGAACATAACTCGTACGATATAAGGTAAAAGTTGTGGATAGTAGAAATCCAGTCGTTACTTACTCTCTCTTCTTTTGCAATCCGTTCTTGTTCTTCTTTAGCTTTCATCTCTGCCTCCTCTTTCGCCCTTCGTTCTTGTTCTATAGCCTCAGCCTTCTCCCGCAGTTTCCTTTGCCTTTCCTCCTTGGCTTTGTTTTTCATCTGAAGAAGATAGTCGTGTATGGCTTCCATCTCAAAACGAGTTGTGAATACCTCTTGGTCCTCTTTCTTGAACTTAGCTATTCGGGGATCCTTTGAGTAAGCCAATTCGACCAATCGCCGTATTCGCTTTGCTTCTTCTTTTCTTCGGCGTTCTCTTTCAGCCTTAAAATTGAACAGACTTGGAGCTTCAAATTCCATCTGACAACAAAAATTCTAGGAGAAACAAAGAAGCAATACTTTATTTATTTTTTCCAACTCTCTTCTTTCATAACGATCTTCACCCTTCTCCTTGTCTTCCTCATCCAAATAGGAAAATTCTCTCCAAGAAGAAAAATCGAACCAAAAGTTGTAGAAGTTCTCTACAGCCTTCCTTTCCGAATCAACATTTCCCAAGCGAGGAACAGGTTGTAAAATTGACCATCTAAATAGGATTTTGAGCCGTTACAGCATTGGAAATGGTAAAAAAATTTGTGAAGAGCAATAAATACCGTGCATTCCGTTCAAATACAGGGGCTAACTCGGAGAAAAAGTTTTCTTTGTTGATGGACTTCTCACTAGGTATGGCGTCATCAAATTTATGGTCAACAGAGTCGTAGGCTTGTCGTTTAGCTTCTGAAACGCCAAGCTGTTCGTAGGCCTAAAATGTCTGTGGTAAGAAAATATAGGAAGAAGTAGGGAAGTAGTAGCGAAAAACGTGTAAAAAATAAGTATTTACTTTTGTAATACACGTGAAATAGTCTTCACCGGCCGGAAGTGGTTCTCCTCTGTGCTTCTTTTTATCGGGGTGATATTTTAGGACCTTAGCACGATCTAAACTAAGAGGAAATAAGAGAACAGAATAAAGAAAATATCGCGAAGAAAACGAGGCTACAAAAGACAAGGGAAACATACAACAACTCCTAATTTCTGCCATAGTTGCTTTGAAGCGAAGCTTTGATAGACCCAAAACTTTGTAGTGATCCTGATTTTTCGTATCATTCGGGTCCAGTTTCATCAAGTATCGCTCATACTTTTCATCATCTACATCAAACCAAGAAGCCCTTTCATTTTCATCGATCTGAAAGAATCAAAGATAGCTGGGCTGCAGTTGAGGACTCCTAACCCCCATACTTCCGCAGTTTCTGTTTCTACAGCTTTTTTTTCTCGGGGTGTAGTGATGAGTGTCATCGTTACGACCGCGTGGGAATCGTGCCCTAGTATTGTCATAGAGCATGCATAGGTCGAAAATTCAAGATGTGTGGTGCACTTGGACAATTTAGCTAAGTTGTACGATTCATTGCGGTAGGATGTCTTGCTATCACTTGAAAGTGACTGCAGGGAACCTCAGTTCGAACTGGATAAGGTTACCGAAGGGTCCTTCCTGACCACTTCGTAACCGCAACCGCTTACTTAGTTGTAGCATGAGTGAGGGCGTTTAGCACAAATAAACTCAAGAGGAAAGGAGAAAATCGCATTTTTCCTTGTGATATTCATGCAGCAAGAGCTAATGCATATGGAATGTCACCAAATTCCTTAAAAAAAAAAAAGAAAAATACCCGTACTCACATCTTCGAGAGGGCTGTCGCAAACTTCATCCTGACTGCTCCTCCTGAGTATCGGCAAGGTACACCTACCAAGAGTGATTTGGTCACGAATCAAAGAACACTCATAAGAATGTCCTGCTGCTTCTATACGTTTCGTTCGAGGAAGAAATCCATAAACTGCCACAGCAAGCGACAACGAGTCGCCTACAGACATCTCCCTGGAAACGCCAAATATCTCGACCGTCACGAGGCATACGTACAAAAACACAAGAATTCTGAAGAGTCCAAAAAAAAAAACATCTGCAAACAACTACAAAGAAGAGCAGCACAGGAGGAAAATGAGACCTGGACAAGTATTCGAACTGATTTTTGCCATGGACGACGGCCAATTAAAGGCCACGATTGATATCGGCGCGAAGTTCTGCATTTGAAGTCTCCGTGGATGAAAAAGAAAGCATTTGTGTGCATTTCTTCTGCGTTATTGTGGGAAAGTAGTTGGGAGGGATCCTTTCATCATGCGCAATGTTTTTCTACAATCTCGAGCAGGTGCGGAAGTTGGACTTCGCAGAGAATCAGATTCAGTTTTTCATTTTCTTTTTTTGTTTTCCCATGGGAACCTCTGGTACTATTTTTGTGAGCTTGACCTTGTTCCGAGGTCAGCTCTGCTTTACCTGCTTCCAAATATCTTGGGATTTGTTACTGCTTTTCTCTCCTGCTCCCACTGCTGGTTTTATGTCCACTATCCCTCAAAATATACTTGTCTTTTCCACCCGATTTATAACAAAGTTATGCTTCAGGATGACAGACACAAAGACAAAAGGTAGCATAAGCTTGAAGGGCTCGGCTCAACTAGTACAGGAATTTTTCCGTGAGATACACATTCATTCATTTGTTGAAGTAGTTGGGTCCTCGGCCAGCATTGTTTTAATCTTTTTGCATTTTCAGACTATGGCATTAACAGCATTCTATATCAAAGAGGATTATATCCTGGCGATACTTTCAAAAGAGAGAAGAAGTACGGTCTAACACTGTTAGTCACAAATGACGCTAAACTGCAACAATTTCTTGAGCCATTACTGAAGCAAGTTGAATGTTAGTTTGAGGCTTCTTCTATTCATGTTTTGCCGGTTTTTTTCAATCTCCTCTTTATCTTCGTCAAGTAGTTTTCCCGTAGCTATCCTTAATGTTCTGGACGCATTCAAAACTTTGCAATCTTATTCACTATAATGTCAGGACCTAAAGCTAAGTGAATAAGTTGGCTGATAGTTAGAATGGTTTTGTCCTTATATTTTGAAAGACTCGGACTTAAGTAAGAAATTCAACCTTCTAGGGAGAACCACAAACAACTTCTTGGAACTGCAATTAGATATCTGGTCCTTACCTTTATTATAGCAGTATCTTCAAGGTCTCAGTTCACCCTCTAAAAAGTAACAGCGTTTAAGAACAAGGAAGTAAAGTAATAAACTAGCGTGGATGATTCAGCGAAGGTTTGTAGGTCAAGCAGACCAACTTAAAGAGAGACCTTGAAAACTTTCAAGAGATCAAGTTCTACTTTTCGCATTTCTGAAGCTTTGGAAACGGGAAACAGATGCAAATTTTGATTGATTGATTTTTGACTTGAGATCAGTCCTTGTCTGGGATGTATAAGCGTTCATTAAAGCCAACAAATTACGAAGAAGACGAGCTTGAGGTCCTTATCAGAAAATATAGAGCTCAAAGTGTATATTACGAGTTTTAGGGTTGTATAAGGCCTTTCTCAATTTCCGTTTCCCTTAACGTTTGTCGCTACGAGTTGCCTTAGAATGCGCCATTTTTGGAAACGCTCTGAATCCGGCAGCAGCTCATTCATTAGTTTCATTTCAATAAGCTGCTGAAATGACCTCATTAGCTTTCGACCGTTCGCTTGTGGATGCGGCTCGTGCGAAGTGGTGGTGCATCTTCACGTGGCTCGTAGAAACAAACGTGGTTCTTCAATACGAACAGGAGAATTGAGGGAGATGTTCATATTCGTAATCTACTATACGAACTCTCTATTTTCCCACACTTCGCAACTTGATACGCTGCCTCTAAACCCCACGATTCCGAAATTGATGATGAACGCACCGGCTTCCAACAAATTCTGTTTTGAATTCGTGATTTTCAGTTTGGTTGAGCAAACGAAAACTGAAGCGTTTGGTGCTGGTTATCTCAGAAATCAAAACAAAAGAAGTTATGGAACGGTGGCAGTTCGATATTCAAACTGAAGAGATGAATGAGGAAGGGTTCGTATCATCCAAATCGATAGTTTTTGTCTTAGATTCTTTGAAATTAAAAGTTGTTCTTGCTTTCAAGTAATTTCTCTTCAGTGAAAATTCAACTAGGCAGAAGGATGAGAAGAAGATAAAGCAAGAGATGTCTGATGTAATTAGGTGAGTTCCGAATTGTTGCGAAATCTACTAACATATCTTGAACAGAAAGAGGATCATACACATCACAATTTCCTCGCTTTTATTTTCTTTGCTTTTATTTGTCCAACTTTATAATTGTCATAATTTCAGTTCTAGTTTTTAACCTTGATCAATAACAACTCTAAAACATTTTTTACGATCTTTAACTCTGTCTTTTCTTAATCAGCGCCTTCCTATAGACAAAATACTGAAATTGAATAACAAAAAACGTAAGTTGGGTTCTATTGCAATAATTTCTCTACTAAATAAAAATAAGTAATTAGATGAACCAAAGAGAATACTCACTTGTGTTCACTATTCTAGTGGGGCGCTCTCAGATGTTATTTTCTCCCTTAATATATTATACGAGGCCAAGAACATCTTTGCAGGGTGTTTTAAACTCAATATCGAACCTACTAACTGTTCTTTATCGTATACTCTTATTGTTGAATACGCCTCTCAAAATATCTATATGTTTGGCAAAGGCGAGATGAACTTTGCTTTGCATATCTGATTCCCTACCATGGGCGGTGATTGTCACCCATGCACGAAATAACGTTTTCTCAGCGGTGGTTTTTCATCACGCCTCGGAGTTTTTGCTTACACGTTGCAGTCAGGAAAGAAATATATTAAATTTTATCAAAATCGTTAAAATTACACTTTGGTTGCATTACCAGTTTTTTTTTTCTCCTCAACAAAAATTTTGCCTCATAACCAGGTGTAAAAGTTTATTACTTCTGTATCTCACAGAGACAAGATTATTGCAGACAAATTACCGCATCAGTGACATTTCTCCCCCTCCTCGAAGAGCCGTGCTCCTTTGATGTGCTAATCTATACTGGAAAAGAAACAGAAGCGCCCGTTGATTGGGTCGAAAGCAGCGCATGTCTCATAAAGAATAGCGAACAGGTAATCAGTACCGTGATATTTTCATTAACTCTCTTGTGCATAACGATTCTACGATAGTCTGGAGGAGCACTAATGATATCCGTGCCAAGTACTCCTTTCATTTTTTGTGTTCAGGTTCAACTTCGGTCATTCTCGACAGCAGTCCATTCTGTGAATACTAATGTCCAGTACAAGGCTGATCTTTAGGTTAGGATAGAGATGTGAGAGATGTACGTTTAATCCTTACTGTGTTACTATTTTCACATGCATTATGCCTGAGCTTTTTCTTAAGTGTCATTATCTGTAGGCCTTTGTTCTTCTAGACTCAAAAAGGACTATGTATGTGTCAAATATCTTCAGTAATCCTGTTCTGTGTACAACCGTCCACAAAACGAGTTTCTCATCACGTTTCGACCTTTTTTTTGTATTCTACGTATATTGTTTATGACCTGCTTATGTTGTACTTCCTACATAAGATAATTCCTAACTTTTTCTGAAGGAAGGCAATGACGACTTCTTGACTGTCGCAAAATCTGAGACCGGCGATATCGATTTCTAATTAATGTCGCGTTCTCTTTGATCTTTTCGGACGGCCTCACTTGTGCTGTTCATTACGTAATGTACTGAGAATTATCCCTGTGGCAGACAGCATCTAAACAATAGCGGCCCTCTCGTTTTGAACACGTGTACTTATGTTTTGTACATCTTCGTACGTTTATGCTTAATTTTCCTTCATATAAATATTCGTTCCACTCCAACGTTCTACAATGCAGTTTTAGGGATGTCATTATCCATATTTTAAATTGCAAACACATTGACGTATCTACGGATTTTTGGGGGCAATGATTAGTCTCTATAGTAGTTTTCACTTCCGGTAAGTTTTGAAGAAGAAATTTTATTGTGGAGCTTAGAATGCAACCGAGAGGATTCTGCTTATTTAGTGATTTAGTAAACGGTGATGAATAAATACTGTGGGTTTGTATCGTCAAGTCTGCTCAACCATTGCAGGGTTAATCACGGCTGTTACAATATCAGCATTGTTCTGTCTCGTTTGTAGTAGTTGACGCTCAGCTGCTCAGCTTTTTTCATAGTTCCATTCGGAAACGTTTCACACAGTATGCCCAAGGGAAGATTTCTCTCTCCTTTTCTTGCACCCTGTTCAATAAGTAAATGGCGATGGGTTAAGCGAATTATTTGTTCATATTTTTATATCACAACTATCATACTGCAGATGGTTCTAGCATATGAGTACATCAACATTTAGAATCTTAATGTTTTTACACTTTGTCTACTGCTACCCCAATTAGAGCTTGACCCTATGGTCTTCAAAAGATTGATGACGATTTCCCGATGATCGGGATTTGCTGCTGGGTTGAGATTAGTCTTCACTTGTGCGTCCTGTCAACAGATGTGTCTGTTGGATCTGACGGGTCATTCAGCTGCACGCATCAACTGATGCCTTTTTTATTTTTTGGGTATCACTGTCAATGGGAACTCCTTTTGAGGGAGTGCAGAATCTTCAAAATGTGAACAAAGAAATGATGGCATGAATCACTACGTAGGATTTGTTCCCAACATTATCGCTATTTATTCATTTTAATGGCGGTTGTAGTCCCAATTACTGCTCCAGTAGAGTTGAGAACTGAAAGCGTGGGGTGCATTTGCACAATAACTGTAACGTGCGCTTCTTTACGAAAATTCACGAACTTTTCTGGAAGAATCATTAACTGATTCTTCCATTCGTGATTTTTCTATTCATTTAGACAGAATATACACAATTATTCTTGCCGTTATTCATTCGAGAGGTCAAAACAGCGAGTAGCGATGTTTAGCTTGCAATGGGCTTCATTTACTAATATGAGCCCACTGCTATTTTGATAAAATAAATGAACTCATAAACATAACAAGTAAATAAGCATGAATATTGTAATGGACCGGTAATGAGTTCGAAACTTTAGTTCGTGGGATTCCTGTTTTCGTAATGTATTCGTCTCTCATCTGATATTTTCTGTCGTGACTGTGCAAAACAACAACAGTTTGAAAATTGGAAGTTGGTTCACTGCTCATTCCGACTTTGTGGATAACTAGAACCAAAAGGTAACAGAAAAACGAAAACATCAATAGGTGCAGTTCTCGACAGAACACTTTTCAACAATGTTGGATTGCGCTCTGCACTTAGTACTTGACGATTTTGTAAGATTGTGGATGAACGAACTTTGCTGGTTGTGCACCTCAGTCCACCATCCCATGAAACCAGGTTCTCAAGCATACGATAACCGACAGTAATCGAATGAGTTTCAAGTGGCGTACAATCAAGTTACGGTCATCTTTTTGTGTGCTACGTGGAGATGTACAGATGGCCAAATAGCGCTAATTGCGGGTGTCATTTCTGAATGCCTTACTAATACGTCAGCTACCTCAATTACACAGCGTCGAGTTCTCAAAGGAACTAATCAAATTAAGAAGAACACTGCTGAACTGCTCAAGCATTTTCTTCGTCCTATTCCCTTACTATGCAGAGTTTGTCGTAGTTGACTACGTGCTATGAGGATCTAATTGCCGTTAGCGAACGGTGACCGCTCAACATGTCCTTTGTTCCTGCAAAGTGTAGCATTGAGTATAAAGTTGGTGTCATATGAGTTGCATTTGTCGGCACCACATCGCTCAGCAGGATATTTCTCTGCCTAATGTACTCGAAAAATACTTGTCGTACTTATTTCATGCACCTTTTCGCCCTCCTTGATTTCAGCGAATGAATCAGAAAGAAGCAGAAACTAGCATTTGCGAGATTTTGCGCTTTAAATTTAAGATCACTATACTTTTTTATACTTTGACTACTAATCACTTAGGAATTACTAGATCTACTAGTGTTCTTTTTGGCACTCGTAGTAAACGAACTAAGTTAATGAATAGTTGCGGGAGTGACTTTCACTTGCTCTCTTCCCTCGTATCTCTCCCTCAGAAAGAAATCGTTAAATCAGTTCTACATTCGAGTAAAAACAACTTAAAACTTGCCGCAATTGCGCAAGCGATTGCGTGTGTGTTCGACGTGGCGCGCTGAAGTCAGCGGCTGCGAAGTGGGACCCTTACTCATCTGGGCAGCCTGACTTCTTTCTCCGCATTCGCATCCGCTAACTTCGCTCCGAGCGCAGTCATTTAGGGAATCGCTCGGCGCTTCAGATCTTGTTGTACCCAGTTTTTTTCTGAACATCTTCTCGCTGGAACACATGTCTCCATAAGCAATGAATTTTTGTGCTTATATAACGCGAAAACGTAAGTTTGTCTTGGAAAGACTTAACGATAAAAGAAAACAGATAATAGTAGCAATAATAAAACGATAGAAGGATAACTCCTCTGGCGTATCAAACTATTTAGGATGCGCCAACGCCTTTTACTGCAATTCGAAACCGTTGAGGTTTTGGAAAGAGTGTTGGCCTACCTATACAATGACTTGTGTATAATAATATAGAGAATAGAATGGGAAGAGTGAGAAGTTAAAATGCATCCTTTTTAGAAATTTTAGGGGAATCAGGGTAGTAGCGTCTTTTTTACGCATGTCAATATTTACTTAAAACTAATCAGCTGATTTCGTATAAAAAAATTTTGCTTGACATTTCTAACACGCAAAGGTAACTCTTTCCGTTTTATTTTACAGAACATTTTAATTTTTTATAACTTCCTTGTTTGAAATGTGAGACCCAGAACCAGATCTGTTCCATATTTGACAATGTATGTTAGCCGTGGAAAAGAAGTGAAGTAACAAAAACTACAAAAAGACGGCTGCAGTTTTTATGCAGTGGAATCAGATATCTGTAAATGTCAAAGGTGGTTTGTCAGGTAGAGTAACGATTCCTATTTATTTTAACCTGATGAAATAACAACGCTATTTAAGGGGACTTTTAATGTTTACTATTCTGTATCAGCAAAAAAGTGCTGTGGAAACGTCTGATTGTAGAAGAACCTGGAAGAACAGGACTACGCATTCTCCATCGCAACTGATTTGTGACCCAGAGTACTTTACGTAGATTACACAACATGAGCCAATTAGTGACGAATCATTAGGAATCGTCTAAAATTGCCTCCAGTCAGCACCAAATCGTTGACCATCGTTACCCAACGAACACAAGCATTACATAACAGACGATTGACCGTAGCGCGTCGAGTTACAGCAGCCATGTTGGGCAGGTGGATGCGAAGAAGATTAGCAGGAAGATTAATTGGCTACTCCGTCACTGGATAGATCCCATGGCTTTTCTCCTCCACAGATTCGTTCTATTTCCTCGAATTTTCTTCCTCGAAGAAACGGTGTCCACGTTCTTCATTCACGATCCACAGCTCGGTTCGAACGAATGTGATGCTCAATGGGGCGCGAGAATGGGTCATGTAAATCAAAGTGCGTAGTGAGGCCGTTTATGGAGGTCTCGAATGGGATGCCAGATGTATCGAGATCAACGGATAGAGGACAATAGCGGAAGCTTGCTGATAGATAGAACTTCCCCCTCTTTCCTTTCCTCTATTGATCTCTGTCAAATCATTACAACAAAATCAACTGAAGTTAAAAATTGAGGTGAAATTTTTTCTTACTCTTCGTACTTTTTTCTGATCTGATCTCTGTTGGCGGTAATCGTACGCGTAAAAATTTCAAGAACGGAAGTGTAGGAAAGAAGTATAACATAAGTTAAAATGTATCTGCCTAAGTGCTTTGATACTGAACAGAAATATGGAGAGAATTTTCCAGAAAAGAGCGAGTATACATGAATTATTGGAGTACTGTACTGTACTGTACTATATATACCACCTATGTAGGTTCTTCCTGAGACAACTGATAACAATAACGGACACGCTCTCACAGTGCACGGTTGCGCACCGATTGGATATATCCAGAGGGTGCACTGAGTGAATGTGCAATTCATTGATTTTAGGTTTCCTAGAGTACAGGAAGGATATAAATACACACGTAATGTTGGTTGCAATTGTAATGTCTTAAGGTATCTTGACATATTTTCTTTCTAAAAGGTACTGGATTTACGCATTTATGTGTCTAACCCTTAACCTGACAGGAAGAAATGGAGAGATGACCTTTACTCAATTAGAACAAGTAAGATATCCAAGGAACAAGGGAATAAGATTATGCAATGATACCAAGAATTTAAAAACAACCTGAGAAAAGGAATTTAGGGAAAATAACAAGTACTTGCCTGTAGAAAGCAGAGTGCATAGATGGAAGTCGCTTAGCACTATTAGCAACTTTATATTAAGATTTGAAAGAAAGATTTTATGGGCTCCGAGAGCAGGAAAAAAACTTCCTCCCTAGGATGAGCCATATACATTTCTCTGTATTTCTATATCAGTAACACGATTTCACCGGAAAGCTGGAGAAAATATTAACTGAGTGTTGGTGGCCTTATTTAGCTCTTTTGTGTAGTATAATATGATTACACCTATACAAAATCTAGTGAACCTCCTTCCGTATATAAACTGTTCTTTTAATTTCTTCTAAAGCGTAAAAGAAGAAACGGGACCGAATGAAATCGCATGTTCCGTCACTATATATAAAACAGAGGACAAGAAATCATTTCGATTAGATAACGTCTAGATGCCTGAAGCATTTGGAATTTCATTTTACTTATGCTTACGCTTATTTTAAATCAAAACAAAGGGAACATCCATAGACCTATGATTTAGTTGAAAATTCAGTAGAATTCGTTATTGAAATTCGTTATTGAACAGTATATTTGCTTCATTTAGGTTCATTCAACTTCAACATTAGGTCGTAGAGGTTACCAAAAAGTAATCTAAAGAGAGTTACATGTTCCTTATAGGAGAAATTTACAAAAGTTTTGAAAAATCTCATTTGTTGTTATTTTTTCGATTTTCTTCACCAGCCAAGCTTCATTATAGGAAAAATAGCGTTGCTTAGAGTGGGCCTTTCTAACCAAAAATGAAGTCGCATCACACTATGAGGTCTTCCGTGAGGATAGCAAATTTATGGCCTCTGAACAGTGAAAAGGAACAACTACCCATCATTTATGTCTTGGCCGTCATCTATGTCAGGATTACGGCATCGCTTCATAACTAGAACTGTTAGTAACTGTGAGTTAAATGTCAGAAAGCTTGAGTATTTAGGTATTATTCAGTACATATTTATCTAAACTTATTTGATCTTAATTGACTTCAGTGCAGATCTAATTGTTTTCAAAAGTTGTGCTATTAAATAATGTTTGCAATCCTCAGGCTTCAATATTTCCTAAATATCTTTAAAGCTATTTAGGACACATCTTACACTAATCGTCTAAGAAATAACGAATGTCCAAGCATTTCACATGTTCTACCGTTTGACCTCGCAAACCGATGACGCAATGAACTCTACGGTAACATTTGTTGGCCCTCATCTATGTCTTGATTACGGTAATCCGCCTAATCCAATCAAGCGCCGCCCCGCTGATGCATCGCTCCGCCCCGTCTCACGCAGGGGTCCTCACGATGTGAAGTGGTGACAGTCTCATCACCTATTCCATCATGCAGTTGTACTATCCAACCTCCTCTCATTATTCTTATCCAGAACCAGATGCGCAGGTAAACCAATGTTCAAAATAACACGTGGTATCGTAAGAAGAAAAAAAAACTAATGGAAAATTCGCTCAAATGTTCGTTAGCTATGTAAACAAAGAGAATTCCCAGTTAATAGTTGTAGTAAATGATGATTTTAGGCCAGTAGTATGCACGCACTCATGGAATCGCCATCTTTTCCGCCTGCATACCCATGTCATCAGCAAAATAATGAGCAAACGGTTAGTCAACTATAATATGTAGATGTATAACGTGTTGCATCTACTGAACCATGCAATAAAACAACCATATGTTAGGAATCATAGATGTAGGAAAGGTTTTCAAAGATATAAAGACGATTCTGACGAAACGAAGATCTTAAGTGTTTGGAAATTTTTGGTTCGTCGAACAGAAAAGAACAGGATAAAAACACATTGGTAAACGCCGGATTTGCTTTGATGCAGACGATGGGTGATGCAAAAGTACTAGTGTCTCTTCGTTTTCGTTGATTTTTGAGGAAGTTAAGACGAACGTTACGACAAATTTTTCATGAAATGTTCGATGTTCTCCTGAAAATTTTTTCACATAGAAACTTCGAAATTACGAACGACTTTTCCTTCTTTTAATTGCTTTCAAAGCTATGAAAAGAAAGCCTAATTTAGGTAAAACGTGAGAAACGAAAGTACCGTTGCCGCAAAAGAAGTCCAGCTACTATTGAACGAGCACGTGTAGTACGGAGAGATAAGGTAAGGTGATCGAGCTACAAAATGATCGTCTCTCTTTTAGGAAGAAATATAATAGATAGATTTACAGGAGTATCGCTGAGTAATTTTTTTTGCTAATTAAAGGCATCACCTCACGAATCTGAGGTGGTACGGATTTCAGGTGGACTATTCGTATACGGCATATTAGATTATGGAAAGGGGAGTGATTCCGTCTATTTCTTCCTAATTGCCGTAAACAAACGGCCCGGAAGATGCGGCTTCGGCGTTCCGGCGCGCTATTTTCTACAGCGAGGTCGATTGGAGCGCGTTAGCCTTGTGCATACGCTGCATCTTCCGGACCGTTTTTTTACAGCAATTAGGAAGAAATGAACGTAATCACCCCCCTCTCCATAATCTACGATCCCGTATACGAATACTCCACCCGAAATCTGTACCATTTCAGACTCGTGGGGTGATGCTTTTAAGTGGATTATCTGTTGGTAAAACAAAGTGATCAGAAACTCGTTAGGTTTTTGTGAGAAGTTCTACAGAATCCAAAGAAATAATAGCGAATGTACGCGAATGTACGTTCCTCTCCATGCGTTTCATTTCTTACATTTCTATTGCATTTGCGTTCTTTTTTACCTTCCTTATTTTTTAATCTTATTTTTACTCTATTTTTCTTTATCTTTGTCTTTATTTTTTTCTTGAACTTCTCCCAAAACGGTCCTAAGTACTGTTTTTATTCTAATTGTTCTTTTTAATTTTTAAGGCGAATGCTCGAGAGCGTCGTCGGATGAATAACTTGAACGATGCCCTGGAACATTTGAGGACAATACTGCCAGCAGTCCCTGACGAGCCTAAAATGACAAAAATCGAGACGCTTCGAGTAGCGCAAGGGTAAATCATGCGCCTATTTCTTCTTTTTTTTCTAACCTAAAATATTGTTGTGTCAGTTCAGGTACATCAATTTTTTGTCGTCGATCCTGAAGGATATCGATAGCGGCCCATCCACTGCCGAAAATACTCCTTACACAAGTCCTGCGTATCCTGCACCGGTCTGGCAGCACACTAATGCCGGCCAATGAAACGTAATTGTTGTGTAAACTTTGCTGAATGCGTCGTATTACACATGTACAGCTAATCTATCCACCTTTGCATTTATTCTGGTCTTACACTTACTTATTCTATGTATATCGGATAAAGTATCTTTTTTTAATGTTCGAAAGAAGAAAAATTCCTCAAGATCCCACCACCTGTCTAATTTCAAAAATTGCAACGAGAAAGCTTTGTTGAATAGGAGAACTGTTAAATTTCAATTACCCTACATGAACAAATCCAATTACCCCATTATTTTACCCAGAACGGTGGTCACAGGAAATACCTGAAGAGGTCAAATTAAGAAGAAATAGCGCTTAAAGCAGTGGAGCGACAAAATCCTGCTGTGCAATGTACATGGATAAGTGATGTGACGCGAAAGCATGACCTAGGAGGGATCAAGAACGTGTTCATCGGCATTGCGCAACGGGACGAGATGACACGTTCAGTGGCACTGGAAAAGGATCCCCTTCGATAACAATGCGCTTTGAAAACCTTGGAACATTTCTAAGCAAGATTTAAGTGAGAAAATATGCATTAGTTGCGAATTCGCACCGTAGCTGACAGTAAATCTGCGATATCAGTAACCCCTCGAATATGAGAATTCCTCTCCCTAAAAGAGTTTATCAACTGTCGCATGCCGCTCTCTGAACAGAAAAGCGAAGATATTTACTGAAAAATAATGGAGCTATGTACTAGCACTTTTCCGCTTAGCTTATGTGGTTCATAAGCTCCGAATTGTGATTCCTCTCTAAATCTAAAATTCTCTAAAACTAGATCAGAAAATGTCGATAATCACACCCATGTCCACTAGAAAAAAAAAATCTTTGAGGAAAAGTTCAAATCCGGTGAAATAAGTTCAATGATAGATGAAGATGAGGCAAACCATGACATTCTAAACATGACACTTCTTTGGCAGCAGTCGCAAAGGATTGGAGTCTAACCCGAGTCACATCGGATAGTCAAATAAGTTGCAAATATGGGATAGATCCTGTTTTCTCATTCGCTCTATCTCTTACAGAGGTCCCAGCTGACTAATACTCAAACGAGTCTTTGAAAAACTGACAAATGGGCAGAACCTACGACGAATCGGATAAATGGGTGATTGAAGCTAAAACGTGCGCAACACCCAAATATTTTTGCCTTTTTACCAAGGGGATAGCAAAACTGTGCAGTTTTTCTTACCAGGCACCGAACTGTCGAGGTCCAAATACTTTAAGAAGAAAAATCAGTCTAAGTAATTAATGAAAAATCCATGAAGGATTGGAAATGGATTTGTTCAAGTTATCAAAGGGACGAATACTCTGAAAATTTTCCTTCTTTTCTCGCATTCCGAATGAAAAGAAGCTGTTTTTGTTCGTATACGTTGAGAGTGAGTGAGGCTCCCTGGAGACCTCCTCAGGGAATTTTAGAAAATTCAGAAATCTTGAAGAAAATAGGGAATTATCACTTTGGAGAGGGGCTTTGCATGCGACAATTGTTCCATTACTTTTTCTATTACTGCGTTTACAAAGAAAAAAATCACTAGCACAGAATTTCTCCACCTGCGCTTGTAGGAGGATGGCTAAAGAACCAAAAAAAAATGTCTGTAGAAGGAGGCTGCAGCATTACAGCACAAGGAAATAATACGAATATGAATCGAGAATTAAAAAAAAATTGTTGGTTGATATGGAACAGAACAGAGATCTTGAGCAATTTTGAACTTCTTCTTGACAAAGAAAAAATTCTGGGCCCCTTGCTTTGAAACAATACGTTGATTACGAGCTTCAGAGAAAACGAACTACGAGCAGTTCGCCAAGCCATTTCTTATGCAGCGATCGCCCCAACGTCGCTGTGTAATAATTGTTCTTTTGTGTCATCGAACATAGTTTACACGCTAAAAACTTCACTGTTCATGCATTTATCGGATTCTGACTACAAAATGAATTGAATGAATGAATGACTCGTCTTGATTTTGCCTAAAGTTTTCATCAGAGGAATAAACACACTAGGATGAAACATTATGGTTTCGTCCATGCTATGCTGAAAGGTCGCAAACTTTGAGGAGCGGGAGCTACTGCCTGCATCCGTCGCGGACGCGGTGCAACAGCCGGGTTGAACGTGTTCGGTGTCGACCTTAGGCGGTCCAACAAGAATAGGTATTGAATGAGACGTTCCGAGTTCCTTTCTCGAGAGTGGATCGAACCCATACATGTGTTTTAGAATATCCGGTGCACATAGTAGCTTAATATCTCAAGAATACTTCTGAAGATTCTGTTCCACAATTCTTTAATTGTCGGTTTTAAGCAGTTTTTACGCGAAGATTTTTTTCTATTATTTCAAGATCTCCATTGATTTTGTATATTTATCAGTTCGATTTGTCTACTTTTGCGCGTTTTTGCGATATTCCAGAACACAAATATTAAGTGGTATTCAGCTGCCTCTTTCTTAGGTCAAAAAGAGAAAAGAAACGGAAGAATATTCATTGCGGACAATTCATAACCACCTGCATATGCTGCACCAGCATTGCAGATTTTTGCCAGCAACACTGCAGGAATTCTTGAGACGTCTGTGCACGGCGTTGAAGAAAATCAGCGGCGCAAATGATCAGGACCTCTAAATTGAATTAAATTTGAGAGAAGGATGATTTAAAGGATAAAAGGACAAAGTTTCTGGCGTTAATCAATCCGCTTGGGATGCGCCCCAACGTTCACTTCAATTCAGAATCGTTTGAGGTTTACGAACGTGTATCTGGCCGATACAATGACTTGCGGTGGCTAGCCGATGTGTCAAGTCAGTGCTTTTATCCTCCCAGACAAGTCTGGTACCAATTTATCGACCCCGGAGGGATGAAAGGCTTGGTCAGCACTAGGCCGTACTCGAACCTCCGATCGATCGTGCAGGAAGCGGAACCTCTAACCGCTACACCACACCCGCCCCGATGATTACTTGATCAATTTTGAAGGGAAAAAACAAATCCTAGACAACAATTTCATTACAAGCACTACAAAATTAAAAGTAAATATCAAACGAACCTGAATCTAAGGATCTGAGCCAAGGTAGCCAATGAGAGGACC
This sequence comes from Necator americanus, assembly GCF_031761385.1. Lineage (NCBI taxonomy): Eukaryota > Metazoa > Nematoda > Chromadorea > Rhabditida > Ancylostomatidae > Necator > Necator americanus. The sequence goes on from NC_087374.1 coordinate 25,229,951, forward strand.
GCAAACATCATAGTGAGAGTTATGAGTGAAGTGTGGGAGAACATTCTGAAATATTTTCCATTTATTTTATTAATTCTAATTTGTCCACGGATCCCCTCACTAGAGGGATCACAGCCGGTTAGTCGCGAGGCTACGTGGCGCGTCCCCGGGTGGCGGATAGGGGGCTAATCGCGGACCAAAAGCGACCTTGTGCTTGCCCAGAGACGCAGATGGATTCAGGGGATGGACTCCCTGTTTCTGCTGAGCCAGGACTGACTCATGACATCCTTGTATCCCGCACGTCGGTCCGGCCAAAAGCCTGCAATCAAGTGACTGGGAGGTGCAAGGGAGGCGGTTTGGAGTCGCCTCCAACAAATAAGCTCCACATGTCCACTCCCAGAAACTCATGGGACTAGGGGCTTGCAACCTGCCCATGGGTTTTAAAATTTTTACGCAAAACACAATAATAGAAAAGGGTCTCCTGATTCCGGAGGAAAGCCTGGTACGGTAGCGCCAGGTAGGACGGGGTTGCAGGAGTCATGTAGGCTACCAAAACGGAAAAGGACTAAGATGGCGATCTGTACTTACAACGCACGTACGCTTGCATCGGAAGCGGCCATCGAAGATCTGATGATGCAAGCCAAGAAGATTAAGTACGACGTCATCGGACTGACCGAGACGAGACGACGTCATCCTCTCAACGCCGTATATGAAACTGGAGAAGAACTATTCTTAGGAACATGCGACAGTAGAGGTGTTGGTGGAGTTGGCGTCCTCGTCAACACGAGAACGGCAAAGAACATCGACTCTTTCGAACAACTTACGACGCGAATCGGACGTCTGCGGATGAGAAGATGTGGCCCAACACCAGCTTTGACTATCTTCGTCGCTTACGCTCCAACATCAAGCTACGAAGAAGAAGAAGAAGTCGAAGCTTTCTATATGGACCTGGAGAAGTTCTACCGAGAAGACCATGCCTTCTACAAGGTCATAATTGGCGATTTCAACGCCAAGGTTGGCCCAAGAAGAACGCCGGAAGAACTTCACATCGGGACCCACGGCCTACAATGGAATGACCAGGGGGAGAGGCTCTCCGAGTTCATCATGACGACTAAGACCATCCATGGGAACTCCCAATTCCAGAAGCCCTCCTCTCTACGCTGGACGTGGGAGTCACCCGGTGGAGGGTATCGTAATGAAATAGACCACATCATCGTCAATAAAAGGTTCTGCCTGACGGACGTCGGTGTTGTACTCTTCGCTACGCTAGCCGGCTTTTGGGAAGATTCCGCAATGGACAACATCGACGAGGAATATGACCTGCTTGTTGAACACCTTCACGACTGCGCGAACAAGGCAGAGTTTTAAAACCAAGAGGCGCCTGTCTCTTGAAACTCTTGAGCTGATACGCCAGCGTGGAGCAGCACGAGCCGCAGGGAACCAAGAACTCACGTCCGAGCTCGCAAGGCTTTGCCGAGAGGCGATAAAGGAAGACCTTAAAGAGAGAAGAGCAGAAGTGCTGGCTGAAGCTGCAGAGGCGGGGAAAAGCATCCGCTATGCCCGTCGAGACTTCGCCAGTCGCAAGACGAGGATGACTGCTCTCCGGAACCCAAAGGGAACAACCATTGCATCGAGAAGGGGGATGGAGAAAATCATCTACGACTTCTACTCTGATCTCTTCGACAGCCATGTCCACTTGCCTCCTCACCATCTGAGGGAAGATGGACAGTTCATTCCAGAAGTTCTCCCGTCCGACGAACAACATGCTATCATGTCCGTAAGAAGACGTACGGCACCCGATCCTGACAGAATAAGACCAAAACATCTAAAGAATCTTCCGCCAGTACTCATCAACACCCTGGCCAGGCTCTTTACTCGTTACCTGCGGGAATGCAAGGTTCCTAAACAGTGAAAGACCAGCTAGACCGTGTTGTTGTATAAAAAGGGCGATCCACATGACACCGGAAACTATCGCCCAATCTGCTTACTGTCCATCATCCACGAACTCTTTACAAAAGTGATCCTTACTAGGATTGAAAAAGTCTTGGATGAAGGACAGCCATGCGAGCAAGCAGGGTTTCGAAAAGGATTCAGCACGATTGACCACATTCACACTGTTTCGAAACTCATCGAGGTATCACGAGAGTACAAGATGCCGCTCTGTCTCACCTTCATCGACTTGAAAAAGGCCTTCGACTCAGTTGAGACGGAAGCGGTCGTGGAAGCATGGTATAGAAAATGCATTTGAGCTCTTTCTCTCTTTTCTAATGTTTCATTAAAGGTTCTAATTCGACGCAGAAAAACATTAACACGGTTTGCAGCGTGATGCTTCTAAGAAAAAAAACTTTGTTTTCTTCTGTTTAAAAACTTAAAATAATTCCAGAAATTATGAGGCTGCGAGAAAACAAAAAAGAAGAATTACACACGAATTTAGCTGAACACCAGAAGAATTTGTGCACCAGATAAAATAGGGTTTGAATGAAATGACGTCATGCAAGTCTCGTGGATGACATGCACTCCAGACGTGAAGGCAAAAACTGAGTAAAGGTTCTTACGTACAGAATACAGTAAAGGCGAATACGGCTGAATTATAAAAAAAAGGTTTTTTTGTTTGGACATGGACTTCTACTGCGCTATCTTACAAAACTCTAACGTAAACGTTAGGTACACTTTGTACAGAACCGTCCTCGTTTCGGTTTTGCGTTACAAGTGCAAGCTTTATCTACAGAATTTGCATGGAGTCATTTTCTGCAGAACCTGATTTCATTCCGAACGAAGTTCTTCCCCGTTTTTCGTTCTCTGATCCTCTACATCGCAATAAATTCAAGTTGTGTGAAATTCTGCGGCAAGAAACGATATCCCTAAAAACTTCGCATTAATGATTTTTGCAAGCTACGCAAATTAATCTTCCTAAAAGCGATCATAAAAAATGAGTAGTCTATTTACTGCATTTTCTAAACGTCCTGTATCCATTAAAGAGATTTCCTTCTTATTATTTACAAAGATCCATACAAAACTCAAAGTTTGGCGGAGCTGAAATCTCGCATTCTTTGATTGCTGTGATTGGATTTTTCATTTTTGTGCCAGAAACTAGCGATGCAAAGTTCGCATTAGCGATGGTTCGATGCAATTCAAATGTATTCTGTATGAAGATAAAATCCATTGGAAGAATTGAAAATTAATTTAACGCATCTTCTAAACGTCCGTTAGAAATTAAATTCCATTAAAAGCATCAATAGGAATGATTTTCTGCTCCATAATTGAAAGAAGATGGTGCAAAAGGGGAGGATCCATATGGAACTCAAAGTTTGGCGGAGCTGCGGCAAAATTTCGGCGTGAAGTTCCCGAGTCTCTCGTCGAACTCGCCGATTCGATCTGTGCAAAATCGCAAATTCAATTTCAATTTCTTTCATTCTTTCTTTCATTTTTCTTTCAATTTTAACGCTGTTTAATATTTGCCTTTTTCCAACGCCAGTTCAAAATTGTTCAACTAATAGTTTGTTTTTTAAATAGAATTCAACTGATACTTCATGGCTTGTGTTGGTGGTTTTCTTCAACGTCCTGGGCGGTATACAACCCATGATTTCCATTAATATGTGAGTGCATACTGTCAAAGTCTGCAATAGAGATGCAGTAAAGATGGATCTGAGTTGTTTGCAATGAACATCCTGGGTTTTTCTCATTAACCTTCACAAACGAACTAAATACTGTGTGCTCTCTGCTCCAGAATGCTGCAAATGCGCGTAAAAGTGGACCAGTTGTGCATTTTATGCATTATGCTATATGCTTAAGGGTGCGTTTAACGAAATTGGCGTGGTTCGGAAATCCCAGGGGAAAATGTAAAGCTAGAGTTGTAAATTGCGAGTATGAGTGTGAACCCGGTTCAAATCCTCCTAAACGTACTGAAAAACGGCATTAGCACAGAGGTAAATCAGAACACACCGCGTCCACGAGCAAGCGGAGGGAGTCAATGGGGTCTCCTTAGTAGCTTTTTGAAGTAAAACCTATAAATAAGCTGCTGATGGAACCGGAGAATGTACAAAGATGGCACGTTCTAACGTACCTCGTAGGAAATAACGCTGTTCCCACGCCGTTTCTCAGGACCATTAAGGGATATTGAATGGAGACACACTCATACTCGTAATCTACACCACAAATGCTATATTTGCCCATAGAGACAACAACACTGCCGTGATACACTGCCTTTAATTCGAACTCCAAGCACTTCTTTTCTATGAATGACTTGCTTCATTCTTTTAACTTTTATAAACAACGTACTCAGCAGAACAAGAAATCCAAACTTCATTCATCTCATCATCTCAGAGCAAGTGTGGTTGAGTTGTTCCTCGTGTCACAAATGAACTGCTGTACAGTAATTTCACGGTTTACTATTCTACGCGGTATTATCACATCTATCACGAGTCATCAGTGCCATCCAGTAACTTCTTTCTCTTTCGTTTTTCCGCATCTTCAATGTATTTCGCTTCACGTTCTCCTGGAGGAGCCAGGACCTGGAATATACTCGACTATTCTTCAGGTAGTGTTTTTTTAACCCATTCTTTCTTCTTGCGGATTTGGCATCTGAAACTATCAAATTCTTCCGAAATTTACCCGATCTCGAACAGCTTTGAAGTCTCCAGTGCCACTCCATAATCGTTTTACGAGATCCTCAGTATGATTAATGGAATCGTTAATACCAACTAGCAGCGGATTCTCATCAAGAGTGTCCCAACCTTTCAACAAATTCATCACACGTCCATATTCAGCATCTGTTACCACCTGAAATCATACAATAAAATAAAAATCAACAACAGATTCTAAAAATACGAAGCAAAATTACCATGTCATCAGGAGGGTAAAGTCCAGCTGCTACATACCGTCCCTCCGCATTTAAGAAATTAAAGGTGGCAATAGCGTCTTCCTTGAAAATCGCTATATATTTCATGTAATTGAAATAATTGAGAGCAAAAGGAAAAGAAAAAGAAAGAAAGAGAAATGCAACAAAAGAAAACCGCTTAAAACTTGCCGTGTCGGAGATCTCAAGACCAATGTGATGTTCCCTCAGGAAACCAATAATTTGAGACCGCACTCTGAATAGAGAAACATGATGTGGGGACATGGGTCGTAGCTGAAGTTCACCGGAGGTTTCTAAGTTTTTAGTCCTATTTCATAGCGTTTATGGTTCATACTAACTAACTGGTTCATACTAACTTCATACTAGCATACTACTAGTATGCTTAAAACTTGAACGGACAAGGTTAAAGAGGCGTTTATAAAGAAGGTAGTATTCCGAGTGAAAAAAAGAAGCAAAGACAACAGACTCTCGCAATACAAATTTAGGTGTTTTTCTTTTCAGAAGGAGATATTCTGGATCTCCTTCAATTTCTGAAAAAAAAAATCTTTATAATTTAAAAACACAAAAGATAGTTCTGCATAAATATGCGAAAGATTGAAGGTAAAACCCGTTATAGTACTTAAAGTAAAAAGATGATCGACTACATACAAAGGACAGACAATCAGAATTTCCAGAATTTTTTTCTTCATTCACTAGATATCTCCCTAATTTCTCAATCTCACTACACATCAGTTTGCGAATAATAACCCAAAGGATGCAGATGATGTTCCTCTGTTTGAAAAAAGGTTTCTTTTTTTTTGCGATCTTCAAATAATTCTGGAGGAACGATTTTGCAAAGTTCTCAAAGGGTGCATACTCTTCAGCCAAACTAATGTAAAATAGGGTGTAAAATAGGGTCTAAGTAAGTTTCGTGAGTAGCCAAAAATCTGTTTCTTTAAACGATTCTTATATTTGTTTCAGAGAATTGAATAAGGCACCACTAATAAGGGAACACAACAATATCCTACAGATATTACGCACAATCCCCGTCTCCGCTGTTTAAAGAGTGAGCGCCAATTTCAGTGTACCAGTTAGAACAAAATCAAACTTGTAACGCAGATGACAAACGAGTTAAAAACAACCAGCCTTTTGAAATAAACGAAATAAATTACAAACCAAAGTGATTTTCTCCAGTCCACAAACTCATTCGGATTCTTAAAGAATCCTTCAATAGGTTGATTTTTAATAGTTGATGAGTTAGTGATGGGCGTGACTCTATATACTCCGTAGTGAAATTAACTCAAAATCTTTTGCGCCAAAAAAAAAACAGACAGTTTTGATTTTGCAGTAATTATCTACACACTGGCTAAAGTGAGTTCGCAACACAAATTAATGTGTCTGTACTTGGACGTACAATCGGTCCCGTACCAAAAAGTGCGCATACTTGGTCATACGAAAGGAGGAATGCACATGCAGAAGTTCAATCATTACCAAAACTTCGTTTCATTTTTATGTCGCATTTTTAGGCGATGTTAAATCTGCCTCGCAGCAAGCAGCTATAAGACCGCCAGAAACATCTATCTGAAGACACGTCTTTTCCTAGAGAAAGTCACCATCTTTACGGCTATGGGTAATGATTCTCTTCCGAAGAGGAACACAGTGATTTTGAGCTTTGCCTTGTTGAGATACTGACAACAGACTGACTTGTCGATATTTTTCTTGTCGCCAGCTCCAATAACGAGTATGTCGATTTTCGGCTCCAACATTGCGAAGAGACTAAGAGAACGTGGAGTGATATCATCGGGTGTGTGCACACGCCATGATAAAGCTGTTTTTGGGAATAACGCCACTGGCCCATACCTGAAAATAAGACGATCAAAAGGAATGAGAGCCCCATTAGTGGAATTCTTCATATAAACATACACCTCCTATGTAGTTTTCTTAATTGTTTTTTTTTACTTCCACGATTTTCAGAAGTGGTTTGTGCTTCATTGATTATTATAGGAGAACCGGGAACGAAAAAAGCAAAAATAGGGCTTCTAGCTAGAATGGAAACGGAGGCATTCGTATGAAAAGAGCATGAAGCAGTATGAATAAGCGGAAGCAACTGCAACAGATTACTCGATTATCACCTTGCATATCCATCAAGAAACTACATTTTATATGATGACGAACGTATATTGAGCAGCTGAATTATTCTTTGTAGAGATTTCGAAGCACTTTTGCTGATTTTCTGAGCATATTCAGTTTAGATTAAACGCTAGCTTATGGGCACTAAACACTATGACACTACGAATATTGCACGAATAAAAAACAAAGTGTATAGTCAGTTCAAAACGACATGAATCACGAGTGTAGTTGTGCGTTTGCGTACGCGCTCGAAACGGCGCGGTGCAGGCAGCAGCTGAAATCGAGGTAGGACCGTCGCAAACTGCAGCGATGGGTGGTGCCAGCAAGGAATTCACCACGCTCCTAGCCGCTAAGCTCCACCGAAGCGCCCGAGAGAGCATTTTGTTTTCGTCGTTCATCTCGTTTTGACCTTACTATATGTATTGCAGTTTTGACCAATAATAAATAATAGGCAGTACAGTTAATGAACTGTTTCTTTAAAAGTTCGCTAGCCTTAATGCCTAGGTCTGCCGTCAGCCAATGGAGTTGATGAGCTCATGGGAGTCCGGAACAAACCTTCGCCGCACAAGCCTCGTGTCAACATAAGGCTGCCCGCAGAGTTCAGAACCACGCGTGCGCGCGATTTGGCGGCTCTGCGGTTTTGGTGGTTACTGAGTGCACTGTTGTGAATAGTCAATAACCACCAAAACCGCAGATTCGCCAAACCGCGCACCCGTGCAGGTCTGAACTGTGCGGGCAGCGTAAATGGGCGCATACGGCGCTCACAGCAAACGTTGTCGGTTGAAAGAAACAAGGCTTTGGGTTTGGGTGTAAAATCGAATGCCAAAAAGTTTCCAAGCAATTATCCAAAAAGAGTATATAAGAAAGCAAAAAAAAAGAGGAACATACAGGAAAGATCCGTCGATCAGTCTGAATCCGTAACAGGACAGGCCTCGTACTCCAATTTGTTTCGCCTCCGTCATTTCAGTAGAAAGGAAGCTCACTCTGCTGCGTTGCGGTACATCTGAGTCTCCGAGTGGAGTAATGTGGAAGCCATCGAGAACGCCTTAAATTCGCATTTCACGTCGACAAGCACAAAACAACATTTTGTTAATACGTGGAAAACATAAATACTACGATTCATGTATACGATGCACCGCTAACCAGTGTCTCCACGCCTTGAATCCGAATCTGAAGCCAATCTTCGACATTGTAGCACCCGTTGCAAGGGACGAATTTGAGAAATACGCATTCTGCAAAATTACCAACGAAATATTTGAAACAGAAATAAACTTCAAATAATACCGGCGACAAAAATGTATTTTATTCGTATCGTCCCAATCTCGAATTGAAATATGTCCGAATAAGACTTTGAACAGTTTTCATGTTAAGGTGGGGCATTAGTAACAGTCAAGGTTAACTTCTAATTCGTAGAAGGAGGTGTACACAGCAAAGTTGCGCAAGCAGTGCCGCGCTCCAAATCAAGTTGTGGCCTCCTTTTTCGTTGATCTAGTCTTCGGCAAAGGATGGAAAATGTGTGTATCTGTCCGAAAGAAATTGAAAATTGTCCGAACGTGTATTTGTGTTTCTGACGAGTTCACTTCTTCAGCTACATAGCAATATTTCAATCCCCCTGATCACGGATGGTACATTAGCACAACAGGCTCTAGAACACCGGTTAGCTGCATCAATATAAACTGACAGTCAAGCCAGTCCACATGGTTCCACAGAATTACACAGCTCCAGGGTATAATACCATTACGGTTTTGAAGATAAGGTCTTGTCGCGCAAGAAAGTCTTACCGCGGAATGTGTTGTTTGTGTTTAGCATCATGCTAGGCTTGGCTAGTACCTGCAATAGCAGCGTTTCCGAAACAATACCTTACAAGCATTCTTAAGCATGTAAGAAATGTTATGAGATAGTTCATCTTTAAGTTCATCTGCAAATATTTTTAATCATTGAACTAACAGAGCAACCTTTAAAAAAAACTGTGCTTAGAATACATCCATGTGGTAATACTGCAGGATTTTGCCCTAGTCAAGCAACATTGGCCAAACACCGGGAGACTTCCATTGCTTAGAAAGGTATCTACCTATTCGGCAGCTATGTAACGTATGCCCTCACATGACACTATTCAACAAAATGTTCTATATTCAATTATTATATTCTTCAGAGATTTTAGCGAAGTCGAAAGGTACAGTGTCAACTCAAAGCTTATTTTCAAAAATGTTCTTTACCCATTTTCATACTCCAGCGTTTGTGTCTCTGTTGACCTGCCGTTTAGGAAGCAGGCTAGTCTTTCGGAATGCTAGAGAAGATGTTGAGTGGTCGACTAGTCTTTTCTTCATATTACAAAAGTAAATGCAAGCATATAACGAACATGGAGCTAACAGTCGTTCTGCAAAATGTTTCCAGTGGCTACCGTACATCTTTAGTATTTATTTGGTCTCAACCATCACACATGGCTAGAAAGGGAAACGAATATTATTTATTTCTCTGCTACTTTGTACAGAATGGCAATAACGAACACCAGCTTTCGGCACAAACAGGAAAATAGAATTTTAGAATCTGAAGTGAATGAGCTTGTGAACAACCAACAGAATGAGAACTGATACACGAAACATAGAACAGCCTACTGTGGATTCAAACAATAAACTACGCATATTCGTTGGCAGAGAACGCATCGTCTCCGTACTCTTCACAAGTCTCTTTGTAATTCGCAGGTGGTGTTGAACGGCAAGAGTTCGCTGTTGGTGCCGAGGGAGCTTCAGCCTGAATAATAAGAAATAGAGTGATTTAACGCATTATATGTCACAATTACTCAAATTTCCGCTCTGAAACTGATTTCTTGAACAAAATAGAAATCGGTACACCTTGAACGAATCGAGCACCGCTGTGTAACATGTGAGGAGCAGCAATGAACATTACATTCGCCAAATAAAGAATGTATTGCCAACGGTTTGAGCAGAAGGCCAAAATGCGCATTCGTCTCAGAGTGTAAGAAGCAGATGAAGAACAAATCCGTATAAGCAATGAAAATGAAGGAGTTGCTGAGGACCCGTCGAAAGGAGCAGCTATTCAAAGGAGTGCACTGCAGTGCAGATCCTCACAGCAAATTTGTCTTGGATGGAAACGAAAGCGATTACGGAATGTTATACTTTTCTATATATATCACAAATCCAACGTAGCACCAACATGTGATCGTTACAAAACGGAAGTACAACTTGATAATTCACTTCTAAGCCATATAATGTGGCGCTTTCTTAATCTACATTTACATGTCGGCAACAACTATTCATGGTTATCGCAAAAACTATCCTGTCTCAAGAAGAGCGCCTCATTCGAAAGATAAAGATTTCAATAGATTCTTTGGAAAGTGGAAAATCGAGCACCTGCTGCCAGCTCGGTAGTTTCGCCGATGTCGCAGTGGGAGCAAGAATAGGTGCAAAGTTGTTGTGACTCAACAATAAGCTCTTAATCGTAGATATACCAGCCTTAAAGGGTTTTCTACAAAAAATTATAGCCAAATAAAGAATAAATACGGAACTTCACAAACATACGATTTTATGCTGAAAGGAACTCTCTGTTTTTGGGTTCAAAACTAATACTAGTGTAAAAAAAACAACCTCGACTCTGCTTATGTCAGTGTCCCGCTGGCTGACGGAGAGCAAAGCCCTATTGATTTCCTGTTGTTGGCTTCCCAACATTGATGTGGTTTGTGATATACTGTCGAGAACAAACTTGATCGAGTTTTGCAGCTCGTTTACTTGGACCTGAAAATCAACATAGACCAAAAATAAATACGCTGTACGGCACCAGGAGCGTCCATGTGACTAGGAAGACTTCGAAAACCCCTTCAAAAAAAAAAAAAGACACGCTTGTGTGCAGATGCAGCGACTTTTCCCGAACTTTTGAGTAGTTCAGGCAACAAATAGTGCAATGTAGAGGGAACAACTACGAACCTGAAGCTGTCGGACCTCTTCAGTGGCTGGATCGGGAATGTCGAAGAAACGAGGTAAAACAAAGGAACGCAAGAACCGGTACCCGGCATACGAAACACAACCAATTATAGCGACCGACTGAGCAAACGTTACAAATCTGAAACGAAACTTTTCCGGATGCGGTCAACGTAACAGACAATGTATCACTAGGTCTGCTAACTTATTCGGTTGCGGTTGCATGTGAAGCTGACCCTCATAGTGGGTTCCACTTTCTGCTCGGACTGAAATGTCTTGCGGAAGTGATGCTCTCGCTTCACTTATTTCATTCTCTGTTACGCCTAGAAATCAGGAAGAATGATTGAAGCAACGCAAGATTAATAAGATAAAATTGCAAAGACCTTTGCCCAGGAGAAATTGTTTCTGTTCATCGAAAGGAGTGTATCTGACCTTTGGCATTGACATGAACTTCCTTGCAGCCTCCACCATGTCAGGACGATTAGGAGTTTGGTCTCCCATCCTGTAACATGAAGAACTCAACCAGCAAGATCAACCATTTAGCGTTATATGTATATTGATCCTACAGAGACACTGCTGCTGTATGAATGAGTGTTATATTGGTGATAACGCCTCAAGTATTTTCACTAAAAGATTCTTCTACTGGAAACTTCATCCTTGAGATTTTGAGCTACAACAGACAGCAAGTGTCCAATATTTTTCGTTGACCAGAAAAAACGCGATTGTCGACGCTTTCTACCTAATAGCTGCATTGATAAAAAAACAGCATAACCTTAAAACCGTAGAATCTTATACATACCTTTTTCTAAACGCGTCACTGCGACGCTATCGTTTATGACAAATCTGAAAAGAATCCGGATAAGAAAACGTCCTATTGGACGGCAGCACCTCTCATGAGATGAAATGACACCACAGCGTTTGGAACGACCAAAAAGTCCATACAGTGAGAAGAGTGTTAAAAGAAGATTTATGTGACGTTATTAACATCAATAACTTAACCCGACGAAACACATAGAAATGGCAACTATTAGCAATGTATTCCACAATTTCAAACGTTAGTTAAACGTGCATTTAGCATTATTATTATTTTAACATATATGGTGTTTCACAGAGGGTATCACATAAATGAATACGAGATGAAGGGATTATTATCTGCTAGATTCAGCATCAAGCTGAGAAATTCCATTACCTATAAAACCTTACGAAGAGAACTCAAATTAATTTCATAAGTATATCAAGTCTTTTTCATTATGGTCTTCAAAATATCCAGATTTCTCTCTAAAGCCTTGCTGAATTCCTTCGCGTCACGATTCTTCTAGAATATTAGATTATAAGAAATGAAAGCGAATGAAAACAGGCAAAAACTACAGGATAGGAAATATGCGGTAATATAGTATATAAGTAGTACAGCAATACCTTATGACTAGTAATAACAGCACCAAGTCGAGATGACGACACGTTATACCCTATGCCGAAACCATCTTGCACTACGGGACCGAATCCTAAAATGATAAGCGTTCCGCAAAACTCGACTCGGAGCGATAACGGAGCAAGGTTACATTACCGCCAAACGCTATGGTGTTCGTAGATAAAGTGCTTGTAGAGAGTACAAAATGACCCATACGAAGAAATCCGGAGTCCTGCAACACACAAATAGCATGGTATGTGAGTGATCCGTAAGGAACTAATTAATTATCAACCTCAAAAAGAGATGGAACCTTCTTCCCAAGACGTTCAGCAGTGATCTTCAGACCGAGTAGGTGTCTATCGAACCCTTGGCCTACAAATATTAATGCTAGCTTGTCAGATAACAAATTCACTCTAAATAGCTACACGAATCAAGAAATAATCTGGAAAAGAAGATATTTTTGCTATCAGTACCGAAAAGGTATTACTCCGATGAGAAAAACATGTTCAAACCGGGGAAAAGCCTCGGAAAATTGACTTGGCAAATCGAGAGGACAAATAGACAGGCTTAGGCTGACCGCGGAAGTTATTGAACATATATATATATATATATATATATATATATATATATATATATATATATATATATATTCAAAACCCTCAATAAACCTAAAATCAAAAGCGTTTGCCCACCCCAAAAGGATTGTCCTGAACCACTTTTTACTGCTTCACTTGACAGTTTTCTTATAATGTTTTTAACGGGCTGTATGAAGCGGCAATGGTAACGAGACGTAACCACTTTACTGGTTAGAAGAGAAATGGGGAGAGCTGTAGAACGTCATCGCATGAAAAGTGGAACTTATGGAGAAAAAATCTTGTTTGAGTTTACTTAATCAAAAGTTATAGTAAAGACAAAACAACATGAAGCACGTGCAGCTGCCTAAGCGGTCCTGCCCTCGATTCGGGCGGTGGAGATAGGAGTTGGAATCGAGGTGAGACTAGCAGAACTACAGCGAGGAATGTTGTTAGGAAGGGTTTGCTCCAGATTCTAACTACTGCGCTTCACCGTACAGCTTCGAGCGCAGCCGCTTACGCAACTCCCCGTGCTTCTTGTCGTTTTGACCCTACTATACACGAGTTGAGTATAAAGCAGGCTGTGGTAGTATATACCGTACTGTACTGGTGTACTATGGATTGCGCTGACAAAAAAGTGTTCGTGCTTGAAGGCATCACCCCACGAATCAGAGGTTTCAGGCGGGTAATGCCTATACAAGGTCGTAGATTGTGGGGAAGAGGGTGATTCCGTTCATTTTCATCTCTCTCCGTATCAGTGTAAACGGACGACCGCGGAACGCTGTTTCTTATGACGCCTTTTGTCGCTATGCGCAACCCTTGCTCCCCCCAACACCCTCCCCCTCCTTGCTTGCGATTTCTCCGAATGGATTCTCGACCTCAAGCAGACTAAGAATCCTTCTTTACTGAGAATCTTCACGCATAGCTAGGCCCTGCAAAAATAAACAGAAAGTAGATTCGTGTAACCCACCCATTGATGCTTCCTTCACCAATTGGCTATGTGTGTTGGAGCACTGCGACAGCAATTCTCCAGCTTTCTCTGTTTTTCCGGCGGAAAATGCTAGAGCAGCTTCTTTTGTAGCGGCAGTAGCAGAGCTGAATTGTAAAAGAATGATAAACAAAAAGCACACTCCAACAATTCGTCGATTAATGAGAACTGAATGTAAAATCTCCGTTGAGTTGGTACAGAGAAGATATAACAGTATGAAAGGGTTTTTACCAAACAAATTCCGTTGGACTTCTCGGGGGTACCAACTGATATTCAGGAGAAAACAACACATAGAAAGGTAACTAACACGTGAAATAACCCAGAAATTCAAAATAGTATAAGTGGAAGAACTATAAACTTCACTGGAGTGAACAAATTTCTTTTCTTTGAGAAAGTAATAGAAAGATAAGTATTGAACAAAGAAAGAAATTGAATATCTCACCGCATGCACTCTGTCCTGCCTTTAAGGAAAGCTGCCGTGGAGCAAGACTCGTATGTGGGAACGAATTCCTTGTACAAAGAATAGAATGCCATCTTAAACAAACAAAATAAAAGGGAAATTAATTATGCGATGTAATCGATCAGAAAAGCAAGTTTCCCTCTAAAAAAACGTTATTTTTTAAATATTTTACTTGAATGGCTAGCTGCATAACGGAGTCTGGAGACATTTTTGACTTCTTAATTGTATCCTTGTTCAAGCCATCATACTCCATTGTAGAAAAGTCGAGTACGTTGTTTCTTTGTATATGCGCTTTTTGGGCCTTATCGATATGTGATCGCAACGAAGGAGTAAGGTTGAATTCTAAAGAACTTCACGTAATGCAAGAAGAAAGAAGGTATATGACTACAAAGCAAAAACAAAAGAGAACTGACCGATTTCTTTCACCATTCCTGGAGATGCTGCTTGGGGTACGGTGTCAGGAGTTACAAAATGGTGCGTATTCGTATCCCTTTACAAGAATTCGAGGAAATAAATATGTCAGTAAATTCGTTACAAATAAATAAGTGACTTCAGAATTAATCTTACTGACTTGTACGACTCCTCCATGAGACGGAGCACAGCAACTCCATCACCCCAAGAATGTTCGAAGTTAATCGTAGCTTGACCACACCCTGAAATTTTGAATGAAACGACAGTTTCTAAACTGCTGCTCCATCTGACGAAGCGTTTTTATTAATATAAAAATAAAAATTTATTTTAAAAAGTAAAAGAAGTAGACTTTTGCAGTCAATAGTCGCAATCCATTTAGAATGATAATGACATGTAAGAATAACGGCACAACCGAGAAATTTGCGAAATCAATGTATGGTACTTTCGATCCCACCGTCAACGATAAGCTGGAAACTCTTGTCGAACCAACGGT
This sequence comes from Necator americanus, assembly GCF_031761385.1. Lineage (NCBI taxonomy): Eukaryota > Metazoa > Nematoda > Chromadorea > Rhabditida > Ancylostomatidae > Necator > Necator americanus. The sequence goes on from NC_087374.1 coordinate 25,245,161, forward strand.
TACTAGCGTCATCTCCAATTAGAAGGGACTGAATAAGCCTGAATCAGCAAAACGCTAACAATATGCAAAATATCTACGCAAAACTGTGACATGTGAAGGCACAGCATAAGCGTAGACCCCTAAATTTTGCTACGGCATTGACCAAAAAAAGGAAGTGCGTTGACTTTCCAGAAAATGAAAATAAGTAAGGGCATATACCTAGATGGGTCTTGAGACTTCAGATCGTCCAAACACAACGTGAAAAGAGCACCATCAATCAAACAAAATTTATCAGCATTACCAGCTTCTAACAATTCCTCACGGATATTAGCCCATGAGTCGCGTTCCAGACTGGTTAATGCACCTGGAACAGCGGAACTATTATCCATTAAGATCTAGTACCAATTGCGTTGAAAATCAGATTTCCTCAGCGTATAATCACCAAGATGAGAAAGTGTAATGTGAAAGAAAGCGGACATACCGATGCACTTGTCCTTTTCCTGTTGCGTGCCTGTTTTTAGAATATGCGCCAAAGAGTTGTGGATGTGTTCGGCAGGAAGTATATTGCCTACAAGTTGAACTTCTGAAAAATTTCCAAAACAAATATGATGCCATTGCAGGTCTCACCTTTGTCGTCAAAAATGTGAACAGTGTAAATTCTGCCACGGTAAAGAACCATAAAATGTTTTTGCGTTGTATCCTGAAAGTAGAAGTGTGAAAATTATTTGTGAGAGAAAGAGAAATGGAAAAAAAAATAATGAAGCACCACGCTTTTGTGTAATTTTGAACACATGACTTTTATAATTATCGCTCTTCGCGGACAGTTTCGAGTCGACTTTGCACGTCTTCAGGGGAACACCGACCAAGACCGACCTAATTCCAAATCTAAGATAAGTCTGGGTCAAAACGACATAAAACACGGTGCATTTGCGTACGTGCTCGAAACGGCACGGTGGATGCAGCAGTTGGAACCGAGGTGGGACCATCGCAAACTGCAGCGATAGGTGGTGCCAGCAAGCCCTCATTACACTCGTAACCGCACGCTCCACCGCACCGCCTCGAAAGAAGCCGCGTACGCAATCGCACCGTGCTTCATATCGTTTTGACCTTACAATACAAACAAGGGACCTTGCTTCTTTGTTCTCCGCCAGAATTGTAGGAATATTTGCAATTGCGTGCGCGGTTGCGTTCGATGCGGCGTGGAGAAAGCGATTAGAATGAAGGTGGAGCATCGGGAAGTGCAGCAAAGAGTGTGCTATCAACGCTCCCTCCTTGATTTCAACTGCTGGGCTCCACCTTACCGCTTCAAGCGCACCCCTTTGCGCAATTGGACCGTGCTTCATGCCATTTTGTCATTGTCACTATACGCATGGGTGTCGGCTTGCATTTACAGAGGTTCAGAATTGTATCCTGCTGTCCTATCTTGAAATCAAGTAACAAGGAAATGGAAAGAATTGGGTTCAAGTCGCAGGACAAAAAGTCCACAATATTCGCAATATCCGCATACGATCACTAATGTGAAAGAGAATCAGAAACGATGCTAAATGTGCTAAAAGAATTGGGACTAAGTGATCTAGACTGCAGTAGGATTAGAAGACCTAGAATGCATTTTAACGGCAACAACTAGATGACTGGATTCCACGAGAAGGAAATGTACAATAGAAGGATCGCTGATTGCTGCTCTACTTTTTTTCAAGCTGTTCTTAGAAGGAAGGTATGTTTTTTTTTAGCGTTCCCGATCTACGAGAACCAATGGAAAACTCTTGCAATAAACACTAATAGAAATATTATTAGGTTAAACAAACTGAAGAGCACATGATACAGATGGCATGCTATTCAGGACTGAACAAGACAACTTCTTTCAAAACAATAAGTTTTTGTAGAAATGTCGAGTCAAATGAAATGAAGGGTTTGGTTAGTCTTGGTATCGAATCATTCAATATGTAGATGAAGTAGTGACCTCTCACCACTGCGCTACACCCGCATTTTCCGAAGGGTATACAGCGAAATTGCTAATCAATGGATCCTTTAACACTGTGCGAGGACCTTCTGTAACCCCACCTTCTTTCCATCCTCGCGTTTGAAGTATTCACAAAACAAACGGTGTAATTGTAATAACTATTCAGAAGTACAAGGAGGTGAAGGAATCACCTGATACAACACATCTTTATCCTTCTTAGGGATGCGAGTTGCATTAAATGTTGACTTGTATTGACTCATGTCTAGTGGGAAGGCTTTGAATGCTACCGCTCCAAACCAGGAAAGGCTAGGAGGAAGTGCCCTGGAAAGTTTCTAAAGAAGGATATCAAGTCGAAACAGCGATAGAAACTCGGACGACATAAGATTTCAACCACTAAATTTGAAAAACTAGAAAAAAAAACTGAACTCACTTGCAAACACTTCGGAACAGTTTGGTGTCACTTTTTTTGGGATTCAAATGAAATACTTCGGGAGCCAGTATATTATTATCCAGTGCACGTCTGAAGCGGGCGAACGAAATAGCAAAGTTGGTAGCTCGAGAAAGCTGAAAATAAGGATAACTCTCATTAAGTGGTTCAATGACCCATGTCATAAAGAATCATATCACACTATCCATTTTCCGACACATGAAACTTTATAAAAGGAACATTTTGTTGATGCTAGGACATTTAAACCAATGTTCATAAATTTTCAGAATTTATGAATATTGGTTTAAATGTTCATAAATTAATTTACAGATTTTCAGCGCTGCTCAGTTAGTTTTTAACAAAGAATTGAGCCATAAGTGGAAATGAAGTTTTCACATGTTTTCAAGAAGCGAATCTGACTTCTACCTGCTCACGGTAATACTGATGCCACTAGATGCAATCAGGCATATGAGTGAATGCTGTGGGCTCGTATGAGTTATAAACTTACACAGTTTATGAGGTAGAAGTTACCCAACTATTCCAAA